>NC_136504.1:111579639-111667139 GCF_053919585.1 Euprymna scolopes
AAAGCAGCCACCAGAGCGAAGACGTTATTCTGAGTAAAGGGGCCAGCCACACCCAACATCCAACGTAAGCCTTTTATTTTCTTCCTAGACAAAACGGTTTCTAACTGACATATAATATTGGCTAGTCAATTGCCACAGTATGATACCGTTTCCAGGACATTTAATATAACAGCTGGGTAAGTCACAACAATTGGGTTACATTTTACATTTTTGGTTGATTTTTGGTTTGTGTCCGTCGGGGTTCTTTTTACAGGCACCAGTATAACACTCCCATTTGGTATCGTGTCTAACACCGGGGAGCTGGTTTTCTCAATCAAGTAAGTTTCCCTTGCAAACGATATCATATTGGTGCCTGAAAACCAGGATACACCCAGAGAAAAAAATCCACGGACACATCTAAAAAATCAACCAGTAGACAAAAGCACAACAGTGGGCAACCACCTGACGAAAACCACTAGACATAACATAAAAAATACGAAAAGTAAATAACCACTGGGCGAATCAAAACCCAGAGAAACACAGCAAAGGAAACTCAAATCAACAAAAGTCACTCGCACACAGCATCTACAGGGGGAAGAAAAATACACCATAAACCTCCAGAAAAGCTAAGGTAGGTGATTATTTCCTCTGATCTTTTTGTTAGTCAGAAAATTTATTCATTTTAATAATTTGTGAAATTATTTTGTGGATGGAGCTTTTTATGTAAACATCGACTATTTAAAACTATATATTTAGGCAAAATGGCTAAAACAAACTAACCCCAAATTACCAGAGTCCTCACAGGTTCACCGGAGAAGCATGCGACTTAAGAACATGGCTAGCAGCTCGGCGAAAGAAAGCGTGGGTCTACTAGCTAAGAGACACAGAAGTAGTAAACCTGGCATATTATTTTACGGAGGGTCTAGTATCGGAATTGATCAGGGAATTTCTCGATGATCATCAGAACTGCACCAGAAAGGATCTCCTCGATCAATAAGCAGCCCAGTACGGCGAGTTCACAAATGTTGCGGACGCTGCTCGGGATTTAATAAGAAAAACACACGATTGAGAAGGGGTAATCGCAGATTTATCAAGTAGGATGAATAAACTTGCTAATTTATCTGATAGGGACACAAAGATGAGGGAAAGTCCAGCTGTGTAAGTATACTTAGCTGAAATATTCATAGATGCGTTAAGTAACCCGTTATTAAAGAGGATGTTGTCAGATCAAATCAGGCAACATTATCTGAGGGCGTGTCTGCTGCTAAACGAAGCGAAATGCTCTATGGACGACTTCAAAGTGGCCACAAGAAAGAGCATGCTATCATAAATCATAGCTTATTTAATTATAAAGTATACAGGTATTAAGGACCAGGTTGCAACTAGATTTAGGCTACCAAAAACGGAACCTTAAAGCTGCTGTAATGCTGTAAGATATAAGTTTTGTGTGTGTGTTTCGGCAAGACCGCGGCGAGTGCGTTTCAGCCATGACAAACTAGAACGAGAATGGCAGTGGTCACCTGAGGAAGAATTAATTAACTTCACTTCCGCAGAAAGAAAGGTCAATTTATACTCGAAACCCACTCACCACCGATCGTCACAGAGGTCAAACACATAGACATGCAACCATATCAAACCCTCAAATAACGAAGTACCTCTGGGAAGAATAAACACCAGAGGTCATGGATGTCCAAAGCGTGTGAGAGAAGACCTAACCGGGCCCACCAAAGAAATAAATCGGTCAAGCAAACCCTGGAAATAGAGAGAGTCGAATAAATAAACTTCTCGACCAGCGCCCCGGAATGTAGTGTGTAGTCAAAATAAAGAGTAACAGATAGAGGTACGGATTGACACTGATTTGGAAGTTATACTCCTAAAAACATCAGGAGAGTTAAGGGATTCTAACCTAGCGATTACTCTCGCAAACGGGCAAAATATGTAACTAACAAGCATGGTCCATGAAGAAGGCGAAGACTTGGTCAATCTTTGATATCACCCCGGACTTAAATCGGGAATTGATATTAGGTGCGGACTGGTTGCAAAGGAATTAAGCGAAAATAATCTTTCACTATAATCAACTAACAGTCAGAAGGTGAACATCCCACTTGGTAGTAATACTAGTGGTAGAGTTAAATTTCCGCCATGCACGCATTCATACATAGACCAGTAAAAAAGAATCCACCCCGCCAACATCGACTCAAATCCAAAATAAGGAAACTTGTAACGGAGGCAATTAAGGTATTCCCCCACCTATCAACCCTACCGGTACCTGTAAACCGTAAAAGCCTCAGAAAAAATCTCATCTTTTCACAAGACTTTTCTTTCGGGAAAAGAAGAGACGTTCAATGATTAATCCCTTCAAACAAAAATCTAAGCACTCTCAAATTCGTAGAAAATGTTCGAATTTACCTCTGTCCAACATTATAAGTAGAAGCCCAGTACAAAGCAAAAAAAAAAAACTTTTGAAAACGGCCAAGAAAAAAAACACGGGAGCAAAGACAAATTGTTACCAACCGAAAAGAATTGTCAAAATAAATAAACAAGTAAAGCCTTTCTAAAAAGTCACAAGAATCGAATGACTGAAAAAAAATGATGATGGTGATGATGATTATAATAATAATAATAATAATAATAATAATAAGAAGAAGAAGAAGAAGAAGAAGAAGAAAAGGAGAAGAAAGCAGAAAACGTAGTAATACTACAATAATAATAATAATAATAATAAAAATGATAATAATAAAAATAATAACAATGATAAAAATAATAATTATAATAATAAAAAATGAAATAATAATAACAATAAACATATTAATAATAAACAATACAAATATTATTATTATTAATAATAAAAATAATAAAAAGTAATGATAATAAAATAATAAAAATAATGAAAATAAAATAATAATAATAATAATAATAATATTTATAAACTTAAGAAAATAATAATAAAAATAATAATGATAATAAAAATAAAATATATAATAATTATAATAATAAAAATGATAATAATAAAAATGATAATAATAAAAATGATAATAACAAAAATAATAAACATAAAATATTAATAATAATAATAATAATAAAAATAATAAAAAATAAAATAATAATAATAATAATGATAATAATAATAAAAACAATAAAAATAAAATAATAACATTAATGATAATAATAATAATAATAATAATAATAATAATAATAATAATAATAATAATAATAATAATAATTCTGATTTCGTTTATGAACGTCTCTCTGGAAAGGGATGGGATTTATTTCCAGAGGATTTCTCTTAATCCCGGCTTCAAACCAGGAGCTTCAAAGATCAAGGGCTTTCCTAAGGATGTTGGCGCTACCCATAATTGCAGAGGTTTGAAGGCCATCTAAAACATCGGGGATTTGTAGTTTTTTCAATTGTCCTTCCAGACGACTTGATACTACTCTTAGTGTACCAACTACGACCGGGATTATTTGTGTTTTAACCCCGTGGATACGCCTTATCTCCAAGCCCACTGTAGCATAATTGCGGCACTTCCTATTCTCCTTCTCTCTCACATTCCTGTCCCAGGATATCGAGAAGTCTACAATCTACCAATTTTTTGAGACCTTGTTAATGACGACCAAATCCGGACGATTATGTTCCAATTCCTTGGTCGTTATTACACTTTTGTACCACCATACCTCTACCTTGCCATCCTCACTTGTTCTCACTTCATCAGCCACCTCCTGAAACCATTTTCCAGCACACTTCAACCCAACCCTCCTACACATCTCCCAATATATCCGGAGTCCCATGCGATCGTGTCTTTTACGGTACTCTCTCCGGGCCAGTTCACTACACTCTGCTGCAAGGTGCGCAATTGACTCTGAGGTCTTACCACAAATCCGGTATTCTGAAGCAACTTCCTCTCCTAGAACCACTTTTTTTAAAAATCGTGTTCCTAATGCCTGCTCTTGTGCTGCACAAACAAAAGCTTCAGTACTCTTAGCCAGATACCCAGATCTAAGCCATTGCCATGATCTTTCATCGGCCACTTCTGCTATATCCTGGAAGATCCTTCCATGCATTTTCTTCCAAGCCAGTTCCTCTGCCGTTTCTCTATCCATACGTTTCACATAATAAGCCTTGGTCTCACATACCTAAACTTCATTGGCCACAACCTCAAGCATCAACTCCTCACTTCTAAACACATGCTCCTTCAACGACATCTCGGTTCTAACACTACCTTTTACACTTTTCAATCCTCTCCCCTATCTTTCCTCTTTTGATACAGCCTTGCTACGCTACTTCGAATGTGAAATATACCAAACATTGCTAAAACTTTTCTTGTTTTGATATCCATGGCATGCAAATCCTTGTCAGACCATTCTAAAATTTCCGCACTCTATCTCAAAACACTGACGGCCCATGCATTTACTGATTTCATTAGGTTTCTCCATACAGTTTTGACTTTGAAATTAGTTTCACTCTTCTAAGATACTCCTTTCTCCCTCTTTCCTTCATTTCTCTGTTCATGATGCCTACGCCCTCCAGCACTCCCAAATATTTATATCCTGTATCTTCTATTTCGTTCATGATTTCTCCATTTGGCAGCACTATTCCATTCGAATGAACCTTTACTCCTCTTTTCATCACCAGCACCGCCCATTTACTAATCCCAAACTCCATCCCAATATCTTCTGAGTATGTCCCCACAAGTTCTACCAGTCTCTCCATTTCCTTTTCATTTCTACCGAATATTTTCAAATCATCCATAAACAGTAGATGGTTGAGGCGTCTGTCACCAGATCCAAATTTATACCCCAGTTTTCCTCTCTTCAAGACGATGCTCAGTGGCATCATTATCATTACAAAAAGAAGTGGCGCTAACGAATCTCCTTGAAATATTCCACGTTTAATGCCAACCTGGCCCATCTCCTCTCTGTTTGATGTCAGCACGGTTTTCCATTGAGCCATACTTGTCTCCAAAAACCCTACCACATTCTCAGCAACCTTCATTATCAATAGTATTCCACGTATCCATGAATGAGTAACCATGTCATATGCCTTTCTGTAATCGATCCATTTCTCTTCTTCTTCTCCTTGCATCCTGCATTATTGCTTTATCAATTAGTAGTCGCTCTTTAGTACCCCTCGCGTCTTTCCGGCACCCCTTTTGTTCGTCAGGAAAAACACCATTACTCTCTAGATGCTCATAAATTTTCTCCGTAAATATTCCAGTCAACAGTTTCCACATCAATGGCAGGCATGTAATTGGTTTATAATTATTGGTAGATATTCCTTTTGCAGGATTTTCCTTATCAGTGTTGTTCTTGCCTTCACAAGCCAATCAGGGTCATCTCCCGACTCTACAACCCTTTGCAGAGCAGCAGCTATAGGTGGATAAAGGCATGGAAACTGTTTAAACCAGAAGCCCATCACTCCGTCTGGACCAGGTGCCTTCCAGTTTACCATCCTTCGTATGCCAGCCTTAACGTCATCGATGGTTATCTACACGTTCTTTACCTGCTGCATTTCTAATAGTCTTTCTCTGACCTCCTTCAACCAGCTAGCCTTCTCATTATATCGCCCTTCTACAGACCAAATCTCACTTCAGAACTTCCTTGCATCTTTTGCATTTGGAGTGTTGTTATTTCAATTTAATTCTTTATACAGCTGAGACTGATTGCTCCGGAAAAGGTTCTGCCGAAGTTTTTCAAACAAAGTTCCTAATTTTCATACCACCAGTGTGGACCTTCTCTTTCAACATTGTTAGAACGTTCATCGTTCCCTTTTCCAGCAATTTATACCTCCTTTCAAGCTCGTCCTTGGCTTTCTTGTCCTAGTTTAACTCCTTTTCTTATTTCTCCGATTTTACCAATGTCTTTCCGCCACCGTTTAATACTTTCTTCAACCCGCCTCTACCAGTGTGGTCTTCTATCCTTCATTTATCCCTTTTTCTTCTGTAATAAGCCAAGACGATTCGCAAAACGTATGACGGTGCATACAGAAGACTAATAATAATAATAATAATAATAATAATAATAATAATAATAAACTTCGAAAAAAGAATGTCAGAAATTTGAATTAGAGAAATAACTGCAAAAGTACAACGACTAACGATAATGAAACCAACTGAAATATTAAGGAAAACCCTAGAATGCGGAGAATAATACAAGAAGACAATATAACGAATAAACGTTACAGGGAATGAAGAACACCGAAGCTGCATATCTACAAGTTCTACATCCCCATCATGCATAGTTTCACCACCGCTCCTCCCAATGAAAAAGTGACACCAAAGAGCTGAGAAGGGTCAAGAAGGATTGAAAGACCGAGGAGAAAGCGCCAACCAGACCTCGGTTGGACAAGTGCAAACAGTACTGGGACTTTGGGGAGGCTTAATGCCACTCAAATTCCAGTATAAACCAATGGCCACTGCCGGCGAGAAATCAATGGTAAGAGGATGTTTCTATGATGCAAATTCATTTGCAAATGCTATCGAAGGAGGTGGAGAAAATTAATATTTCAAAAAACAAAAGAAGCATTATTAAAATATATTGAGAGAAGAGGAAAGCATTTTAATGGAAACCATTGTGTCAACAATCCGACAATGTTATGAACTTTTGCAGGGTCACAAAAAAAAAGCAGGGACGAGTGTGGCACAAGGATGTAGGTCTTATTTTGAGTGAACTGGGAGCTCTTACATTAATAAAGCTTATGTCTAACTTGCTCTGTACTTGTAAAGTGAAAACATGTCGCGCTTTTTGCCTTTAAAGTTGCAGCTTACAAGGATAATCCATCATCTAGAGCATATTGTTCGCACTTTTTATAGCCATAAAATGTTCAATCATAGTCATTTGTTTTCCAAGTTTTGCATATAAATTACAAAATGTCTGATATTTCTCCAATATCTGTGGCCTTGATGGAGGGAGGACTAAAACCTGCTGCTACCGTTTGAAGTGATCTGCAAAATAGCAAGGCGAGACTTGATTCCAAGTAGTTCTCATATTATATGTTGTATCCTCCACTCTTTGTTTCAATGTATAAAGTAAATATTAATAAAGTAATAAAGAGGGGAAATATAACACATGAGCAATATTTGGACTCAAGTCTTCCCCTGCTGTAATTTCAGATCACTTAAAACCGTAGCAGCAACTTTTAGTCTCCTCTCAATCAAGGCCAGAGGTCTTAGGGATATATATATATATATATATATATATATATATGTGTGTGTGTGTGTGTGTGTGTGTGTGTGTGTGTGTGTGTGTGCATATATATGTATGTATACATATATGTATATGTATATATATATTATATATATTTTTATAGAAGAGATTGAGATAGAGATTGAGAGAAATATGGAGAGAGATTGAGAGAGTGCGAGAAATAAAAGGAATATATTAATGGTACTTTCTCTACTTCATCTGCATCTTCGTCTCTTTTTATAGCAAGTAATTAACGAAAGTTTACTGTGTCAAACATATACTTTACCTCCCCCCCGGCGTCGACACGTCTACTAAACTCTAGTTGCGGCACTTGGGTTTATCAAATCTCTATCGACAGCACATGCCTCAACTCGTGATTCGCAATCTCTTTCCGCCTTTCTTTATCTTATCTTCCTCCGCTGTGACGTCAACTCGCACTATGTCTGGGTCATTTGTATACGTGAGCTGATGCTGCTACGAACGTGTCGCTGGTTTCGATATAAGTAAAGATAATTCAAATCAAATTAGATAAAGCATGTGTTTATTTTAAAACATTGAGATCTCTTTTATCACTCATGAGAATAATTTTTTTTTTCTATTGTCTATTCATAACTTATCTGAGATTGTGTATAAATATTTATTGAACTTATAGCTCTATATGACTACAATGCTCTCTATCTTGGGTTGAGCATATTGAGAAAATATATAGAAACTGAAATTAACGCAGTAAGCGATGTTCTTTATGTAAACAAGTAGAGCTAAGCCGTTTTGACAATATCAAAACACTCTTAATACACCACAGGCTGTAGCGGCAGCTGAATAGCGTAACGGCTAAAAACGCCGTCTGTAATTTGTACGGTTGAGTTTCTATCTTGGCTTGAGGCAATTGCATGTCGAGCACTACTGATGAGCTATGATGCAGTGAAAGACTACTGTATGTGGATGACTATATATATATATATATATATATATATATGTATATATATATATATATATATATATAATAAGTTATTAAATATGTATGGCGATTAAGCTACACTGAATATTCCGCGTTTTATCCACAATAGGACTCTTCAGGCTTATGCGCGAATTTTGTGGTTGTCTGTCGTTTTTATATACGCACCTTCTATTGAGATTTTAGTTAGCCAATCCGCTTTCTAGTATCCACCGCGCCCTTCCGATCAGCCAACGAACATGCACTTACCGGACAAAGACCTATTTGACCTCTGGTTGACCTGCTCCTTTGTGTGTGCTCTATTTATCCTGGATATCTAGTTTCTTGACCTGTTTTAAATCTATGAAAACGAAGTAGTTATATGTATATATATCCACATATATATATATGTATATATATCCACACACACATATATATATATATATATATATATATATATATATATATATATATATATATATATATATATAGTGGACACGCAACATACGAGCTATCCGAGTTACGAGAAATTCGAGATACGAGATTGCTTCAGAACAAAAATCCTCTCCTGAATACGAGCGAAAATCCAAGTTAGGAGTTTCTAAATGCAACCGCTATGTGGTGGAGTATGTCGTGTTTCACCATGTCTCCTTACTGATTCCATTTTAATTCGAGATACAAGCTACATCCCGGAATGAGTTAATCACGTTTGTCGGGTGTCCGCTGTATATGAGTGATGGAACGATCCTAATATTTTTTTCCTGATTCCGACACAAATACTGATTCTGTTTCTTTTTAATCTATAGATATTTAACTCTAAATTTGTTATTTTTCCCCGATTACTGTAAAACATATAATCATTATCAAGTACCTTTTTTCAAACGTAAAAGGGCATATGTAATAGGGTGTTATCTATCTATTTTATCCTTACTGGTGGTGTAAAATAGATAAATATTTATTATTTTATTATTACAACTAGCAGTGGAAAATGTTGCTTTAAACTAAAAAAAAAAAAAATTAAATGGAATTCTTTTGACTATCGGAAAACATATACAAACTTTCCCGATTGCGATACCAATGTCAGTATCACAAGCAATTCCAATTTTTCTAAATTCCTAATTCCGACTAATCGTCCCAATGCTAACATGATAAACAAAATTATTTACGATTTATTTTGCTATAAATATTTAGACACATATAAATAACTGTAGAAACACATATCATTACAATACACACATTATATATATACATACATACATATATATGTGTGTGTATATATATATGTATATATATATATATATATAGATATATATTAAGAAAAGAGATTCATAATTTTTTTAATTGAAAATCAGTTTCAAAAGGAAAAAAAATCAATTGTTTGTACGATCGTTTCGGAAACGATGTTTCATTGAAATAGGCAATATGTCTTGAACAATACTTTTATAAAACGATGATTCTATATTTAAATAAAGTCTCCTCATTAGCAAAGGAATACGGGTTTAAAAACGGGCAGAAAAAAGGTATATCTGCCTTAATAGAAAAATGCTAAGGAGACTTTTTTTTAATATAAAAAATCTTTTTTATCAAATTATTGTTAAAGATATATTGTCTATTTCATTAAAACATCGTTTCCGAAACGATCATACAAAACTATTGATTGTTTTTTTGAAACTGATTTTTAATTAATTTTTTTAAATTATTTTAATTAATATTAAAATAGCTATAGGACATCTATGCCTATCGAGCTTATTATATATCTACATTAAACGAGCATTGTTTTTTTTCTTTTAATAGTATCAATACATTTACTAATACATTAAAATTAACTCTGCTCTTTAGACTCTAGGTCAAATCCCCCAATATATATATATATATATATATATATATATATATATATATATATATATATATATATATATATAAAATATAAAGCTGAATGTGTGTGCGTGTGTGGGTGTGTGTGTGGTCACGAATAGGCTCCTATATGGTTGACTATTTTAAAAAACTGATTACATGTAATGATAGAAGATGTATTGAGACACAGGAATCGGTATGTTTGATCCTGCAGAACGGTGATCATTAAAATTGTGGGGTCTTCGTACGCGCCTGGTCCACAAAGTATGGAAATAAAATAAATAAAATTAAAAAAAAACCGTTTACAAGTGTTTTTGATATAGATGTACATAAGAATACTTTGTTAAGTATGTTTTAACTTAAATAGGGATGTTATAATAAAATTTTGGGGTCTGCATTCGCGCCTGGCATCCATAGAATGGAAATAGGCACACATTTTAATAAAGACTTTTCATATCTATCTGCGTAAGTATACTTTGATAATTATTTTCTAGTTTGAAAAAATATGGTATAATAAAAATATGGGGTGTTCGTTCGCGCCTGACCTCCATAGAATGGACATGTGTCACAAAGTTTAACAAGGTTTTTTTAATATAGATCCACAGAATATTGTGACTAGTGTTCCAGTGTGAATGGTATAATAAATTATAGGGTTTATCTATTTTATTTTTACTTTCATCATATTTTGCTTTGGTTTTGATACCCCCGAAATCGAAGCTATCTCTTTACAACCCTTTGTTTTCATAACCTATCATACTTTCATAAATCAGATCTCATTTTCTGTAGACTGTTTTTAACCCCAGTCAACGACGGGTACTTTTGCTTGTATATATATATATATATATATATATATATATATATATATATATATATATATATATATACGTTCTTGCGTGAAGGCCTGCGTATACGCAGATATAGATCAATAAATATACTTTCTTGATTCAATATCTAGTGTCATTCGTATATTCACGATTAAAATAAATCATTTGCTAATGTTTTGTGTTTGTTTCCAATTTTTGTTGAAATATACTTTGTTTTGTTCGATGCTCTCCAATTTTCATAACTTTCACGAATCCTCTTTATATTCCCTTGCTCCAAATCATCTTGCTTTTACGCTTAAAGTAATGTTCACAAAATCACAAAAAAAAGAAAAACAAGTGTTACTCCACTGCAGGTTCATAGTTTGCTCTTATCGCAATTCATTTCGGACTGACCTTTGTCTATCGACTTGTCTATCGGCCACGATATTCGTCCATTTTTTTAAAAAAAATCCTGCATGTTTTATATAGAACTATATATCGACAAATTTTACACACGTAGAGGATTTACCTAAAACGTACATACAAATATAATTCAAAGGCGCATGCATTTTAATATCAAGATTATAAATTCTAACCTGCTCATACACGGCTACCATAAAGCAGGCCTGGTTACTGAAAAATTACACAATTCCTGAGGTACAAACAGACTATAACATATTTACATATAGATCGTATATTTATGTACGTATTCTTCTTGGTTTGACTTAGCGAATGAAGATCCTATGAAAGAGGTTGTCCATGTCGATTATAGATCACCGGTGGTGATCAATGTTGCAGGCATTGTGGGACTTCTTCAGAGTGTCTGCATATCGTTTCTCTGGTGCCCCTCTGTTACGGCGGCCAGTGGAGAGTTCGTCATATATGGCTATCTTGGAAAGGCGATAGTCTTCCATTCTGGAGACGTACCCGGCCCAGCGTAGCTGCGATTTCACTAGCATCGTCTCGATACTGGTGATTTCCGCCTGCTTGGTGACCTCAACATTGGTGACATAGTCACTCCAGTGAACGTTGAGGATGGTGCGGAGACAGCCACGATTGAAACGCTAAAGGAGTTGTAGTTGGTGATGGTAGTTTGTCCACGACTAAGAGCCGTACAGGAAAGAGGGGAATACTACGGTCTAAAACCACTGATTTTTCGGCCCTTGTTCAAGTGTTTGTTTTTCCAGACTCTGTTGTACAGTTTGCCAAACACACTGTTTACCTTGGTCAGTGTGTTGCCGATTTCCATGTCGAGCTTGGAATCTGATGTGATGGTACACAAGAGGTAGGGACACTGGTGAACGGTTCTCAGCTCAGACTCACAATAGCGATGGGCTGGTGAAGGACTTCCCTCTTTTTCTAGCTGACCCTGAGTCCGAAAAGCTGCGTATATATATATATATATATATATATATATATATATATATATATATATATATATATATATATATATATAACACGGGAATTGCATAATTGTCGATGCAATAATTTATTTCAACCTTATAATAATAAGGATAAGGTTGAAATAAATTAATGCATCGACAATTATGTAATTTCCGTGTTATATTTTTATGTTATTGCTCTGTTTACCACATTGAGCTCTCATACCCGGATTTCCTCCTGGAATTATTCCATTATAACACTATATATATATATATATATATATATATATATATATATATATATATATATATATATATATATATAAATACATTGAGTATCATCTAGTTGTTCGTCTAGTGTGTGTATTTTACGTTTATGCTGCAGTTCTAAAACGTAGCGATTGACGTGGGCGTATGAAAAGGGTTGTAGACAAAATAGTTTGCTCAGGTGGCAAAGCGCTTGCGTTGAATGCAAGAGGCTCGAGATTCGAATTCCGAGTTCGAATATATCTAACTAATGAGCCCAAATACGATCGAAACTCGAGTCTTTGACTTCCGGTTTCTTAGCTGCTATGGCTCCTGTGAGGCGCGATCGCGATGTTGTTCAGCTGTGGTAAACATTATATTATCTCTCACATTCTAGAGAGAGATTAACAGACCTCTTCCGTTGGCTTGTATCGAATAAGAATCAACAAATGTTCCACACAACTAATGAGACAAGTCATTTATCGATCAAGAACACTAAATCACTATAATATATGCATACATATACATATATATATATACACACACACACACACACACACATATATATATATATATATATATATATATATATATATATTACAATAGAAAAATGCAAACATGAATAGTAATATAGTTTAGCTTAAAAATGGAAAAGTAAAGGACTAATTGTTAAAACTGGAAAGGATATTCTTGTAAAAATATAAACAATTCATAACTTAAAATATTGTAGCATTAAGAATTGATTATTTGGTGTTAACATTTAAGTATAATTGGATTTATAATCTTTAAACTGAATATAACTTGGAATATAATATTTTATGAATTTTTTGTTAGGTATACATACAGATATATTTTTTGTTATGTATGCATACATATATATATATATTGTTATGTATACATATATATATATGCATACATACATGTGTATATATACATATATATATATATATATATATATATATATATATATATTACAAGTGAAAATGCGACCATTAAGAATTGATTATATAATATTATATATTGAATTTGAGAAATTTCTTATTGCTGCAATGTTTTGAATTTTAAATTCATGAGATTTTTTTACTTTTCAATTTTAACAACTAATCCTTTACTTTTCCATTTTCAAGCTTAACTATATTACTCATTTTTCTATAGTAATCCATGATTTTTCTCCGGTATCCAATAAATTTACTTGTTCTTTGTTTAATTTCAGTCTTATTTTTTTCACCCATAGACACTATATAATAATATTGTACGCCACTCGTCTGCTTTCAATAAAATCCCTCCAATTATCTCCCTTTCATGCTTTATTTCTGTCTGTTTCACGGATTACTCCTCTTTTTGAGTTAACAGTGAATTAGTAGCAACAGTAGTCGCTGAAGCCACGTAGTTTTTATAGAAACCAGTCATAAAAAGCGTCGTTCACAAACTTACATATTTTTATGATTTTCGACACGAGTAATTCATCATAACTTTTGTTTTACTGAACGAAAATTAACATTTTCTTTCTTCACCATAAAGATGAGAGGGTGATCTTTAAACTGTAATAATTGTTTTAAATTTGGGCAAAAAATGAATGAGCGGTGAAGCTTTAAACAGGTTTTAATAACTGAAACTGCCACTTAAGCATAAGTTCAAATACCTTTCTGTTTGAATCATATATATATATAATATATATATATATATATATATATATATATATATATATATATATTATAGCATCAGGCAAAGCCAAACTCTTTGCCAAGAACTTTGTAGCTAATTCTAACCTTTGCGACTAAGGCTGTCAACCTCCAATAGTTCCCCCTGTATCAGAAAACATGCTATGTGATATACACATATATGTACGTTATGTTGCCAAGCTAATCAAAACCTTGATTCCAGTAAAGCAACCGGCTGTGACAGTATTCCAATTATAGACTTCAACCAGAACTTGCGCGCATCCTTAAAAAACTGTTTAAACATTGTCTTAAGGAGAATTCTTTCACGTCACCCTGGAAAAATATCATCAGTATGCCCGTATTTAAGAATTCAGGTGATCGCTCATCTCCCTCTCAGTACAGGCCAATAAGTCTCATGTGCGTCATGAGTAAGTTGCTGAAATATGTGTTAAATGGAGAAGTAATCAACCATCTTAGCAAAAATAACCTTCTTAGTGACACACAATATGGTTTCCGTTCTTCTAGAACTACAGCAGATGTGCTTGCAGTTATATCTCATAGGATTAGCGAATCTCTCGACGGAGGCTACCTTTCTAGGGCAGTTGCTCTTGACTTGAGGCCTTTGATAGAGTAAGTAATAAAGGTTTACTTCACAAGATCTCCGGCTACGGTATAATTGGAAATATCTTCTCAATTATGAAATCATTTCTCTCTGATAGGTTCATAAGAGTAGTGGTTGATGGGCAGAAATCAGAAGCTCTTAGTATTAATGCTTGACTCCCTCAGGGGTCCATCCTGGGCCCAACTCTTTTCCTGATCTATATTAATGATCTTCCAAATCACATCCTTACATCATTCGTAGACATCTATGCTGATGACACTACTATCTATGGCAGCACATCTAAGACCGTAAACGACCAAGTTATCTCTGATTCTCTCTCCTATGATTTTGAGCAAGTGGTACAATGGGGAAAGGAGTGGCTGGTTACTTTTAATGCATCTAAAACCAAGCTTTTATCTTTACATCATCAACGCTCTGATTCCCAACTGGCATCAATTGAAATAAATGTCTCTTGTCTTGGGGAGGCCTCATATTTTGACAAGTTTCTGGGTTTGACCTTTACTCCTTATCTTAAATGAAACACATACATTAAATCCGTTGCCAAGGCCGCTGGAAAAATGGTGAGATCCTTCTATCGATCCAGTAGATATCTCACTGCTGATGCAATTCTCTATCTATATAAGAGTCAGGTAGTCTAAGGATGGAGTACTGTTGCCACATATAGGCAGGAGCTGCTAGAAAGGCTTATCCTGCCTTAATGGAGATCAAATTAAACTTCGTAGCCTTGTGGGGGATGTCCTTTTCTCTTTTCTGCAACCTCTTTCTCACAGAAGTGATGATGCGAGTTTTTCTCTGCTTTATCATTATTTTCATGGCAGGTTCTCGGCTGAGCTCTATTCTATGGTCCCCCTCGCCAAACTTTCACAAGAAACACTCGTCTAGCATAAAACACTATCACTAGTTTCCCCCACTGTTTATCTGGGCCTAAACCTAAGCGTAGATTCCATGAGCAAAGCTTCTTTCTTAGAACGGCACGCCTTTGGAATTGTCTTCCGTTTTTCTGCTTTCCAGCTGACTACTATATGGTTATCTTCAAGTTTAACGTAAAAAAGTTTTTGATGAGCCGCTCCATATAAGTTAACAAATTTACCGAATCTCCATTACTAACGGTTACTATATTGTCCAATTTCTACTGTACACTCTTTAACCCTTATCCTCGAGTGGCCTCTTGGCCTTGATATGTGGTGATGCCTATGTAAAACAAAAGAAAAATATATGAACGTTAATTGTACATATTTCTTCCATTAAAACTGTATATATATATATATATATATATATATATATATATATATGAACGTTTATATTGCATATTTTATTTCCTTGTGAAACCATGTACACACGAACACCGATTTACCTAACAAGCATAGACAGTGAAAATTGGCAATGAATATAAGTACGAGAAACAGACAAAATCTGGTATGAAAGCATCTTGGTCAAATAATCTGTTACAAGGATGGATTTGTTGACTGCACCTTTGGGACAAATTTCGCTCGAGTATTTTGCATCGTCAGTTTCTCTCGAATAGTTGTTTGTATAGTTTCCACACCTGCATCAAACTATGCACTTATTATCTCTATAGACACAAGACGATGTTTATCAATTATTTTCTTATGCTCCAATTAACTATGTTGTTCTAACCCCCCGTTTCTTCCGCATATCTTATCATTCCCCACGGAATCCACGCCTTCCTTTATTCTTTTATGTCACTCAATCACTAATGCTTTATTTATACAAGATAGTCCAAAGGCAGTCTGAAGCGTTCTCTACGATTATGTTACATTTTTACAAGTTTAAAGCAGTTTTGCATTTCACATCATTCGTCTAAATCTCGTCAGGTCTAAATTGAATTTTTGAAATTCACAAGCTGTACCCATCAGACTTTAGTAGGATGTATTCTAATTCCTTATGTAGTTATTCATTTGAATCTATAATTATAAAAAAATGCCAGTCATCCCATAAGACATATAACACTAACATACTAAACTTTCAAGAGTTTACGACTGTTTAATGCCTGTACAAAAAATTACTGGACACTTATTGTAGCATCATACATGCGTAATTACTTATATATAAATAACTGCACTCAAGAGCACCAATGTAACCCGTTTAATTAGTATTCAGGTTGAGAATGAGATTCTTGCAAATAATTATCGATGATAATTCTGATTACATCTGTGTCGTTTATAGGACAGGTCACACCGATCGATAAAGATAATTGAAATTGCGTAGTCGTATATGTTATATCTAATAGTATGTAATTTGCCCAAAGCAGTGCGAGATGTGTTTGTTATACCTAGTTAGAGACTGATTATACGACCGGTAACGTGAATACGGTTTGATAGTCAACGTAAAACAAGGGGCTAGGTACCAGCGAAATGTTAATAGACCATTATGCACTCGCTATTTACGTTCTCCGGAATATAAACAAGCGAATCCGTATTTAGCAAATTGTAACCCTTGACCAGGAGAGATACCGCATGTCTCACTGTTCCTTAACGGGTCTAACAATAGTATGGAGAAAGATGACGATGTTAATCTATCAACAGTTTTTTAGCAAGACAATGTATAGTATTCAGTACATGTTTTCATTGGAAGACTTCTGCTATATACAGAGATCATGAGGAATAAAACACATGTAATATAGCGCGGACAGCTATATACAACTAGCGAACGGTGAACGAAATGCTGTCAGGGTAAGGAAAAAGAAAACTACTGGGTTGGCAACTAACTTCCTGAAATTTATTTTGTTATATTTTTATTTTTCGAGTAAAAATTGAACGCTGGGGAAAACGTTTTGAACACGAATGGAGAATAGATCATTTATTGAATTGTTGTTAGTTCTTATTTTACTTTTAAATAATGTGGATTTAAAAAGAAAAAAAGAAATTAGTTGAAATCTAATAAGAAAATGAGGAGAGTACTTCGAGAAGACGAACACGTTTGAGCGCAGGCTCGAGAGGACGATTACGTAAGAAACGCGGATGACGTTCGAGAAGACTGAAGTAACAGAAATTGATCTCCTTTTGTTTCGGTAAAGTACCCAGAAATATATGTTGTTGTCACAAAAAAGAGTTCCGTTATGACATGTGCTATGTTCTTTGCGACGTAAACTACACACAACGTGTAGGTTCCCTGTGTGCAAGATTACACACACAGAACATATGCAGTCTTACATTAGTGTACGGCCAATGCCAGAGAAGCCTGAATAATTATTGATGTAAATATTGTTAAAAGTTATTTTAAAGAAAATATTCGGAGAACATGTTTTAATTAAAAGAGATACCGCAAAACAAAGTATATCAGTAGGCAATGTAGCTGACATATTTTAGATAAACAAATTACGGACGATTTGCATCAAGTGATTTAGATTATTTACTTACGTAGATGGTGACGGATTGAGGTAGATTGTGTTTAGATGTACACGTACGTCGTAGTTGAGAGTCACAATTTGAAAGAGACAGACTTTGGAGTCAAACAAAGAGTCGAGTCGACCGACCGTAATATCACGAAGCACCCGCGAGAGCGAGGATTTCAACGCCTATCAGATATAAGTAATATAGGACAGCGTTCAATTTTGCAACGGGGAAATATCAGGAATAAAGTTGCTGTAAACACATCTGGTTTCTTTGGGATGAGTGTTCTTGCAGCTTTTCCACAGCTGTCGAAACAAGACCAAGATGGATCAGATATATTTTCTTATTAGCCAACAATAAATCTCAAGAGAAATGCTAGCCGTATTAGATATACATTGGGCCACGCCGAAGGTATGCTACTCAGCAGTTATTATTATCGATGTAAAATGTTTTGAAAGTATAATGCGATCATAGAAAAATATTAACAAAGAAAAGTATTTATGTTAAGATTTCAATAGGGGCACGTAGAGCATGAACAATAGTTTAACATAGAGTGGCCTCTAGAGTCTGTATTTCAAAGTGATATGGAATTAGGTAGAGTTTGCAAAAAAGAACACATAGATTTGATCAGTCAAGAAACGGGAGTCAGCAGATTGGAAAAGGTTCACTGAGCTGTTAATTTTATCAGTCGTGTTAGAATTGAGTGATAAATCGATAATTGTCTATTTATATCCAACTGGAATACGACAAAGGCTTTTGGAAGCCAAAACCAAATCACGAAAAGTACAAAATAATTTTGAGGCTCAAGTCAAAAGTATAAAGTTCTTTTTTACACAGGAAAAAAACACTTATCAAGGCCCGGAAACAACTCAACGATAAGGGTTAATGGGTATACATAAGTAAGGTGATTCTAGCGTAGTAAACATAAGTAGTGGAAATTTTGTAAATTGGATTACTTAGGAGGCCGGTTCATCAAGAATTGTTTACATTGGACTTGAAGACAGATTGTAGTCAACTGGAAAGCAGGCAAACGGCAGAGAGTTCCACTGGCATGCAGTTCTAAGAGAGAAGCTGTGTTCATGGAATCTACGTTTAGGTTTAGGCACAGATAAGGAGTGGGGGAAATTATTGATAGTGGTTTTGGCTAGAGTGTTTCTCGTGAAAGTTTGGCGAGGGGGGTACCATAGAGTGAAGTTCAGACGAGCACTTGCCATGAAAATAACGATAATGCAGAGACAGGCTTGCAACGTCTTATCTGTAGAAAAGAGGTTGCAGGGAAGAGAAAAGAGCATCCTCCACTAAGCTACGAAATCTATTTTGAACTCTGTCAAGACAGGATAAGCTGCTTCTGGCAGCTCCTGCCCAAAAGATGCAACAGCACTCCATCATTGGCCGCACCTGGCTTTTATATAGGTAGATAAGTGCATCAGGAATGAGATGTCCACTTGAGCTGAGGCCCAACACAAAATAATACAAACTATTTCAGGCCAAGGAAAAATGGTTTTTAAGGACAAAAGGCAAAGCTATTTTAATGCTAAAGACAAGGGTATAGAACGGTAATAGTTAAATGTATTTTAAAACCAAAATACAAAGATATAGTGAGACGAAAAACAAATCGTATTTGGAGAACAAAAACAAAAGCACAAACGAATTTATAGGTAAAGAAATACATTTTCGACCACAAATGACATATCGACACCAAAGAAAACAATTATGCTGAATTTATGGACAAAACTACAACGAAATTTTTAGGCTAAAGAGAGATCGATATAAATGGTTATATGCTGGAACCTGAAAAACGCATACACCTAAACGAGTATTATTATTAATGTTGTAAGTGTAGATGTTTTGTAAACTAAAAAATTGTATCAAATTTTAACACTAAACAAACAGTTAGGAATTTATTTGACAATAATAATAAAAATAAAATTACGGGACAAAATATCAGAGGATTAGATGCTTTATTGCTACGTTGCAGTAATGACGTATTTATAAAAAAATAATTTTCTATATACATGTTGGCAGTTTAGTCAAGGAGCCAGAGTCAGTCAAGGTTTAACAGTATGGTTAAACAGACGAGGAGAGTCTGCTAGTGACCGGCCAGAATTTGACCGGTCACAATGGCTTCCGAAAGAAGGAATTGGGGCAAAATATAGCAAGAATATGGAACAAGTAAAGCTTTCAACTTCAAAGCGTGAAAGTCGCCTAGAAATAATCCGAGTGTCGATTTTTGTTCCTCAGTTAATACGGTGAAAAGAGGGTATGTTTTCCTTGCTTTGCCAGATAGGAACTCCAGAAAGAGGTTATCCATCCCCTCCTGTAATAAACTGTCAATAAGTCGTCATATATATATATATATATATATATATATATATATATATATATATATATATATATATATATATACTAGCAAAAGTATCCGTCGTTGACTGGGTTCAAAAACACCCTACAGAAAATTGGATTTATGAAAGTGCGATAGGTTATGAAAAGGAAGGGTTGTAAAGAGATAGCTTCGAATTTGGGGGTATCAAAACCAAAGCAAAATATGATGAAAGTAAAAATAAAATAGATAAACACCATAATTTAATATACCATACCTGTTCACACTAAAACACTTATCACAATATTCTGTGGATCTATATTAAAAAACCTTGTTAAACTTTTTGACATATTTCCATTCGATGGAGGTCAAGCGCGAACGAACACCCCATAATTTTATTATACCATATTTCTTCAAGCTGAAACATAATTATCAAAGTATACTTAAGCAGATAGATACGAAAAGCCTTTATTAATGTTTGTGCCTATTTTCATTCTATGGAGGCCAGGCGCGAATGCAGACCCCACAATTTCATTATGTCATCCCTATTTAAGTTAAAACATACTTATCAAAGTATCATTATGTACAACTATATCAAAAACACTTGTAAACGATTTTTTTTTAATTTTTTAATTTTTTTTCACACTTTGTGGACTAGGTACGAACGTAGACCCCACAATTTTAATGAATCATCATTATGCCAGATCAAACATACCAATTCCTGTGTCTCGATACATCTTCTATCATTATATGTGATCAGTTTTCTATAATAGTTAACCATATAGGAGCCTATCCGTGACCAGACACACGCAGACGTTCAGCTTTATATGATAGATATATGAACTCCATTAGATAGAGAGAAGCTATGCGATTACCAACTTATGTTATATATACACATTGTGCGAGGTGCCTTCAATAAGTTTTAGGCTTATTTATATAAGTATTAAAATTGTCTCTTGAAAATTCAGTATCTTATTGCTATACTTATTATGAGATAACTGACCAATTTTTATGATTTCAGGTTCCAATGAACTATTTCGGCAGGAATTGAAGTACACCGTACTAACACCTGATTGTCACGGCTGATGAATTTTACATTTGCACTCTGGACGTGAGAACAATTTAGAAGAACAGTATGCAATAAAATCATATTGAAAACTTGAAATAAATGTCAGAGAAAAATTCGGAATATCTCAAACTGCTTTTAGACCGAGCTCAATTATTAATTAATCGAGCTCAGTGTTTGATTGGCAGAGACTTTTGTAAAGTTCGCTAACTTATTGTTCTACAGAGTATGAGACGACTGACTAATTTTTTGGATTTCCGTTTCAAATTAACAGCCACATAAATTGAAATAAACCCTGCTAAGCATGATTGTCGCAGCTGATGAATTTCAAAAATACAATCTGAACATGAAAACACTTTCGAAATATAATATGGAATGAAATTCTGTGTTAAACTTTTAAAAATACAACAGAAACAGATGGGATGCTTCATATTGTGTTTCGACCCTCCTCCATGAATGGAGCATCCGTTTTTAAGTAGCATAAAATATTCAAGGAAAGCGTTATCTGAGGGATAATAAGAGATGTTGGAAGGGAGTCAGACCACCTGAGTTCCTTAGCCAAATAAGCAATTTTATTATACAAGGGTTTTAATCTTTATCTTTGGTATTTTGGGCTGATTTTCTTTCATTTAGATATACAATAGAGGAAAAAATTACTACATTGAAAAACTTGGAAATTTTCATGTACGCGGACCTGTAAGACTTTAAGGCTTTTAGCACACTTCTTCCTATATCCTTTTTCAATGTTCCCTTTATTATACAAGGGTTTTAATCTTTATCTTTGGTATTTTGGGCTGATTTTCTTTCATTTAGATATACAATAGAGGAAAAAATTACTACATTGAAAAACTTGGAAATTTTCATGTACGCGGACCTGTAAGACTTTAAGGCTTTTAGCACACTTCTTCCTATATCCTTTTTCAATGTTTCCTTTATTATACAAGGGTTTTAATCTTTATCTTTGGTATTTTGGGCTGATTTTCTTTCATTTAGATATAAAATAGAGACAAAATTATTACATTGAAAAATTTGGAAATTTTCATGTACGCGGACCTGTAAGACTTTAAGGCTTTTAGCACACTTCTTCCTATATCCTTTTTCAATGTTTCCTTTATTATACAAGGGTTTTAATCTTTATCTTTGGTATTTTGGGCTGATTTTCTTTCATTTAGATATAAAATAGAGACAAAATTATTACATTGAAAAATTTGGAAATTTTCATGTACGCGGACCTGTAAGACTTTAAGGCTTTTAGCACACTTCTTCCTATATCCTTTTTCAATGTTTCCTTTATTATACAAGGGTTTTAATCTTTATCTTTGGTATTTTGGGCTGATTTTCTTTCATTTAGATATAAAATAGAGACAAAATTATTACATTGAAAAATTTGGAAATTTTCATGTACGCGGACCTGTAAGACTTTAAGGCTTTTAGCACACTTCTTCCTATATCCTTTTTCAATGTTTCCTTTATTATACAAGGGTTTTAATCTTTATCTTTGGTATTTTGGGCTGATTTTCTTTCATTTAGATATAAAATAGAGACAAAATTACTACATTTAAAATTGGGAAATTTTCATGTATGCGAGACAATAAATATGTAATTTGCTGCCATTCTCGGAACTGTACACTTATTCGCATTTAACTAAAAATGTAGATAATGGCCACGATGTTTTTCCCAAAGTAGCTTAGAAAAAGATTAGACTATTTCACCAATAGGGGCATAAAGACGGTTCCTTACCCTCTATCTTTCAGTCCTTGATCCCTGTGAATTTTTGCTAATCCCTAAGCTCGTAGAGATTGTTTTTATGGTATAATTTAAGATATGAAAGGCGCTGTGAGGTGGGTCATTTACACGCTCAAACAAGAGGACTTCCATGGGGCCTTCCAGAAGTTGTTGAAACGGTACAAGTGCATTTCAACTGGAAGAGAATAATTCAAAGAGAACTAGAGTTTCATGTGTGTACTATCAATAACAGTGCTTATAATTATGCAAACTTACTGAAGGCACCTCATATAGTCACATAAAATTGACACGTCACAATGATTAAAGAGACTCGCTACATAACACAGCTTTATAATATTACACTAGAAGGAGACTACGGTGACGTATAACGTCAACATTCTTCTTAAAGCTGAGGATTAATGCCGTAGGCTTAAACTTATTCAGTGGTGTTTTAAGTCAACTGTATTCACCTTCGAAAGTATTGTGATAAGTCAGTGTACACTGTAAATGCCAGTTAACGAGTTTACCGCAATGCTTTCGAAACTGAAAATCAGCACGGAAGAGAAGTTTCATTGAGCGATTATTTTCGTCAGTTGTGTAAGAATTGATTGGCAAATCAATCACTGTCATTTTAACCCCGACTGGGATTGAACCAGCTTTCGATCGATAACTGACGCCTTCACATTTGGCTCAACGCGTCACAATCACGCGATAACCCTATATCAACTAAGTAATTCCAAACTCTTTTCCAATTTTCACGTTACTTCTAAATTCGCGAAAGTTCCTCACTACACGAATCTAGTGTCGGTTCCGTTTCCTGCCACTTTCTCTGTACTTGATTACCTCGTTTCCACGTTAGTCGTCGTTTTATTTTACCAGTCATTCAGTGGTTGACAATGGCTTGATGCGTTTCGCGGCTTACTTTGCAATCACCGTTAGAACCGAACGCTTCAAGCACGCATATAGATGATCAACTTCAAGAACAATTAGAATTTCTCATCAAATAATCTCGCACACATACCATTACTACATGGTAAAAACATATCTAACGAACCGCCACCACCCCAGCCATATATATATATATATATATATGTATATATATATATATATATATATATATATATATATATATATATATATATATATATATATATATGCTCTTGACAAAGGATGCGCCCAGGATAAATGTTTTCGCATGCTTCATTTCCTTTAAGAGAATTTTCTTTAAATAATGTTCCATTGTTAAGTGTTTTTTATCCAAGAAGTATGATGAAAGGCTGGTTCGGCGAAGATTTTCAAACGACATAATGCTGTAAATTGTCCAACCGGTATTGAAACAATTGTAACTTACAATGAAATACACTTTTTGTTGCTACTAATTCCATTTTTGAAGTCCAGTATATTAATGCTCAATTATGAAATATGATTATTTTGTTGTTTACTTTTTAAGTCATCTCTTTTTGGCTTAAAATACATTCGTATATGAAAAATTTACTGAATTATACGAACCCAGTAAAATTCAGTATATTAAAAACAAGTCCATATATATATACACACACACACACACACACATATATATATATATATATATGTATATATATATATATATATATAGTCATCCACATACAGTACTGTTTCGCTGTTTCATAGCTCATTAGTGCGGCTAGACAAACAACTACCTTTGTCCAGGATCGAAACCCAACCGCCCATACGGCAGTCGCAGCTACTACCCGTTGCACTATTCGGCTGCTGCAATGCGGGCAATGAATTAACAATATTTTAAGATTGTCCAAATACCTAAGCTCATTTTGTTTACACAAAGATCAACGCTTAATATGATAATGATAGTTTGTATATCACTTCCCAATATGATCGACCTAAGATAGGGAGCATTACAGTCATCTGCATACAGTACTGTTTCGCTGTTTCAGAGCTCATCAGTGCGGATAGACAAGCAAGTACCCAAAACCAAGATCGAAATCCAACCGCCCAAATTACAGTTGTTTATTCTTCAAACATTTTTCATTACATATGTGTATATATATTTTGGGGATGGCTATATATGTTTTGGGGATGTCCTGATTTAAAGAGATCCAAGAAAGAAACTTATTGAAACGAAAATCACAGTTCAATTCGTGATTCTAATTTCAATAAGCTTTCTTATTTGGTTTAGCCTTTTTAATAGGAACTTTACCGAATCATGTATGCACATATGTAACTAATAATGTTTGTATAATAAACAGACTATATGCCTACTCTGTCCTCCATTAATCACGTTTTTTTTATAATCACGCGGGTTTCATTGGATTTACATCTAGGACACTAATCTATACAGCAATTATGCATACATATTTATAAATATAGATCTTTTCTCGCTCTGACATCAACATGAATAGCCTATTTTTTCTATTTACAAATATTTAAATGAACTTTTTATATACTTAGTCATATATATACAAACGAATACAGGAAGGTTAACTACTTTGCATATTATTTTGAAAAAAAAACAACCCAGCTTTAAAAATTACTTACTCACTTCTAATGGCTTCCTAATAATTATGTTTATATATTAGTTTCAACATTCTGAATAATTACGTAATATAAAAACATTTTAGCAGACATAATTTTTGCTGCTTTAAATAAAAACTAAAAGTGTACTACACGTCCGTTAATCCTAGATATTAAACTTCAAACATGTCGGCAAAATACAGTTTGATAAAAACTTTTCGCACACACACCTATTACTGTTTTAAAAATAATAAAAAAATAAACTGAAATTAAACAAAGTACAAGTGAATTTATTGGAGGCCTGGAGAAATCATGGATTACAATAGAAAAATCCGAGCATGAAAGTTACATGGTTAAGCTTAAACATGGAAAAGTAAAAGAGCTAGTTGTTGCAGCATTAAAGATTTTTTTTCTAAAATCCAATATAATATTATATATTGCTAATGCTGCAATATTTTAAGTAATACATTTATAATATTTTTGATTAGACTATTTTGTCCTTTTCTTTTCCATTTTTAACAACTAGTTCTTTATTTTTCATGAAGCTTAACCATAATACATTCATGGTCGCATTTTCTATTGTAATAGATATATATATATATATATATATATATATATATATATATATATATATATATATATATATATATATATATATAACACAATCTAATAAAAGATTATATTTCAGATTTCAAGATGTAGACCAAATCTGTTGAATGGATTGGAGAATCGAGAATATTATATATATATATATATATATATATATATATATATATATATATATATATATATATATATATATATATATATATATATAAACGCTTGCCTTATGTCTGAATACACGTTACGTAAAATTTCCAATGTTTAGACCAAAAATTAGCTGAGTAATTTTGTAGAGACCGCAGAAGTAATATTTTGGAAAACTTTGACCCCAATAAACATTTACTCCAAGTCACCTAATATAGTATTTAAAATTTCAAGACCCAAAATTGGCGGAAATGTTTGGTAGAGTTTTCAAAGGTAAAATCGTTGAACTTTGACCCTTTTAACGGCGGAATTTTTTTTCAGAAAACCGATTTAAAAGATTTTCTCAAATCTTAATACCCCTTATATCTAGTCTTGAGTATGTGGACCGAAAGAGTAGCTCGGTAGGGAAATGTACACACACAGAGACACATACACACACGGACAGATATTTTCAATTCAATAGATATATGGATTGAGAGAGCGAGAGAGTGAGATGCATATGTGCAGACTATATATATATATATATATATATATATATATATATATATATATATGATTAGTTTTTTTTGGAAAAAGAATTCCAGCAGAGTGCTCAATTAAAAGGAAAATCCAAATTTTAAGAGCGTACTTATATTTTGTGTACAGAAAGTTGTTAGTTGAGACAGGTCATTGGTACCGTCGGTTTCAAGCCCGATAATAAGGCCCGTTTAAGGTATCCTTATCAAGCTCTCTTCAGCCAATACGAATATTGGCTGAAGAGAGCTTGATAAGGATACCTAAAACGGGCCTTATTATCGGGCTTGAAACCGACGGTACCAATGACCTGTCTCAACTAACAACTTTCTGTACACAAAATATATATATATATATATATATATATATATATCATTTTATATCATTTTACATCTGTGCGCGTGCGTGTTTGTTTGCAATATATAGTTACTTGTAATGATCAGAACACAGGTTTTACTAGTAAGCAGGGGTATTTCTCAACTAATATCTCTCACTACTGGCGATTTACGGGTTCTAAATAAATTCGAAGGCCATTTAAAATTCGGTGACTCTCAAGACGTTTCAAAGTATTCAATTAACGTAAATCTCGTGAAGAGTCCCATATTTCTTGGCTTCATACACGTATTCCGTGTAAAAGCCAGCAGGTGAGCGAGTGGCAATATAAATCGAGATGATGCTGATGTTAATCAGTACCTGATCAAGTATGGTACACGCGTCGCCAGATCCCCAGAGAACGAGATTGGTTGTAACGGAATAATGAAAAACCAGAGTGTGGAATGCGGTTGACGATTTTCTTTCAAATTCATCAAACCAGAAAAACACATTGTGAATGCGACATGGCCGACTCGATATTTTGGCGTGAATCCAACTTATTTTCTGCCGAGATGTTTGCCATTTTTCGCGCTTAAAAAGGCGGATCAACTATATTTAAAACAGAGCCAGTAACACATAGATTGTCGGTTCTTGCAATCGCTATCATATAAAAAAAATGTAAAGTCACGAAGCTTAGTGTTGTTTAAGTGTAAAATTAATTGAGATATATCTGTGTACTTCTAAAGAAACGGATATATTTATTATTTTAATGGTCATTTAATCTATTAGGCAAGGGGGCAGGGTTTAATTTTTCTAGGCTTAATAAAGAAGTACAGTGGGGATATATAGTAAAGTACGACTCAAAGTCCAAATGTATTTTGTTTAATTTTCGTAACATGATGTATTGGGAGGAAGAACATATACAAGAATGATATTTACCCTAAAATATTTAATGAAAACGTCTTTTTAAATGTACACAACATTTAATATGAATATATCAGTCATTATTTTTCAAAATTTTGGAAACACATGCATTTTTATTCTTTTCAAATGATCGCTACAAAGGATCGTTACGCTAAGCCTTCGAGTATGTAAACTGAATGTAGTGTCTCATGTGCTGTAGTTTCTTACACCGAAAAAATAGTAAAAAACATTTCTATTTTATTTGAAGCTTCTTTTTTAAAGTGTCCGAAAAATTAAGATGAATGTCTTAATTAATATCACAGTCACATCATGTTACATGAAAGAAGGGAGTTACATCTGCGGCACGCGTTGGGTGTAGGTGTACGTAAAGTATTAGGTGCTTAATTCAAATTCAGATTTGAAACTGGCTAGTGGCCAGTGAGAAAAGCAAATACTATATATACTGAGGGGCGTTAAAAACTTAGTAAATGTGGGAAATATGGAAATGAACTGATGAGAGTATTTGAAAACCCGTGTGAATTATTTGTTGTAAGAAATGTGAAAATCCGTATCGAAAGTGTCTATGTTTTTGTCGAGGCGAATAAGAAGAGAATACAAAATGAATTTCAATAAAATTATTCTAAATAAATCTATCAAAGTGTTGAAAGTAAAACACCGAAATGATAAGGAGCGTTCAGTATCCGCGTATTAATTCTTAAGAAAACAAAATAAAAATTAAATAATCACAGACACATGCAACAAATAGAATCTGAAAAAAACATTTCGTAACAGTGTAAACTGGGATAAAATGAAGGAATAACAATGAATGTGTCTTGCCACCATTTATAAGTATGAATTGTTTGAGATAATTATTTTCCTCGGAATTTTAAAAGAATTGTGTATATTTGATAAAATCAATTAAATAACCGGAAAACATGCGTCACGTATTGACTGGTATTGTAGTCATATTGAATGCAGTTTGTCTTTTAAATACTATAATATCTATAATACAGTTGATAATTGACTTATTTTCACTAAGTGTAGAAAAGACATACACACACACACGCACACACACACACACACACATATATATATATATATATATATTCGTATACGTGAGCAGAATTATTTAATTTATGCAGGTCTTGTTTACTGATCAGCTGATGTGCTTATAAACATTTGAGTACGCCGTTCCCACCTACAGAAAGAATATTGAAAACTCCAGAAAATAAGACTGTCCTTGCCTTCTTAAGTTGCGGCTTACGCCTCCCGATCCTCGATGCATTACTCATTGACCCTTCCCCCTCCCCCGAAAATAAAAAAAAAATAAAAAAATCAATCACCTGGGGTCAGGACGGCGTAGTCAAATATTTATAGACGCATCATCTGATTCTCAGTTCACCAATAGACATTCACTATACCGCACTTCCTGACGACGACATAAGTGAATTTAAAACGATAGTACGTTTGGAGAATTTTCCCGCTCTCTCGCGGAGAACGTGCGTGTGTGTTCGCCTTAGTTTATATTAAATTATTTGCTTTAAGGTACACATTTCTCATAATCCTGTCCAAATTGTTTCAAATAATAAGCTCAATGAAGTTATGTTTCCGTGTTTAGAGCATATATACTGGTGAGTTGCATTGAAAAGAATCAATCACATCTTATTTCTTAGTATATTTCGAGGAAAGACTACATCTCATTAATAAATAGTATTTTAAAAGACAGAATCTCTTTGATTTTCGCTGTCTTTAATCTTTTTTTGTGAATTCCTCCAAACGATTCTTATGTCTGGAGTAAGTATTTTGAAATTCTGACAGTGTTTGTTTTTCCTTATATTTAACCATTTTTTGTTTCAAAATTCTTAATAGACTCATGTAATTATGAATAAGTTGTTAATAATAATTTCATGAAAGGTGCTCGTCTGAACTCTAGTCCCTGGTCCCCCCTCGCCAATCTTTCACGAAAAACACCCGTCTAGCTGAATTAACTGTGAAAAATTTCCCCCACTCTATATCTGTGCCTAAATCAAAACGCGGATTCCATGAACAAAGCTTCTTTCTTAGAACTGCACGCTGTGGAACTCTGTTTCGTCTGCCTGCTTCCCTCCAGACTATAACTTGGATGTCTTCAAGTCCAATGTTAACAAATTCCTAATGAACCGCCCCCTTAAGTAAACACTTCATCAAATCTCCACACTAACGTAATGTACTTGCAATAACCCTTATCCCTGAGTGGCTTCCGGGCCTTGATAAGTGGTGATCACTGTGTAAAAATAAATATTTGAAAATGTTGAAACTGTTATTTTTCTATATCTCTAATCTGTTCTTGTTTGAGAAGTCCTCCTAGACCGAAATAATTATTAATTTCAGTGTATATATTGGCCTTCGTTTTTTTTCAGCGTACGAAAACAACGGAAGTAACAAATTAATATCGTGTTTATATTATGGACACCCTAACCAAACGTTCTTATGGTGAAAGGAATTTTAAAGTGCATATAGACACTTGTTGATAAAAACTGTAAAAGTCAACTAATGTTTGGAATTTCATGAGTATTTCGAGACATACTGACAATTTTGTGAATTCTTATATGGAATTATATTTTCGTAAAAAATCTATATAACAAAATATATCTTTCAAATTGTAAACAAATTATATTATAATGGAAATGATAATATTTTGAAAAACTAAAATGAACACACAGTCCTTTTGTCGTTTACCGAGAATTTGTAAACAATTAAGAAATATACTTTTATTAATTGTTTAGAAAAATTAGTTAAAATAAGGTGTCGCCTGTTTTTGTTTACACTTACGTCAGCATTGTTTGCGCTTTACGATGAATGTCATGAAAAAGCTACTTCTGATTAATGCTAACTAGTTTTGAAGTACAGCACCATACACTTGAAAACTTGTACGAATCTGGTTAGCAGGCAGTGAGAAAAAAACTTATTTACTTACAGACGTTATAGAATAGTTCAGTTAATGTGTAAAGTTGTGTATTCGGTTCTAATGAACAGTTATGAAAACTGATAAGAAACTGTATATTGTTCACGGTAAGCGACCTTAATGTTTTTGTGTGGCATAAGATATAGCCGCAGGATGCCAGATACTGGCTTAGGTTAAATAGTCTGTTTGAAACGAAATTCCAATTGAAATCATTGTTTATAAAACATAAACAAGTTAGATGCTATTCAGAGGAAAATTTATAGACTAAAAAGGGATTTATAACGATTAAATTAATAGCAGTGACTTAAAAAAGTCTGATTTCTATCAGTATTATGTAGTTTGGCATAGAGGTCACATAATATGATGAGACGTAAGTATTTAGTTAGTTAGAGTAGCTGAATGTTTTATGCTGACAACAGAAGTTGGGTTTTCCGAACGATCGGGGGCAGATCGAATCAAACAAACTTGAAATGTAAATAAGAACGGTGTTTGAATTTATCAGAAGAAAGGCACTACTAGGAGAAAGAAGTGTAAAGGATATTGTACGATGATTTCTGTGTTGGTCTTTTTTCTTCTGAGAAGTTGAAGATCTTATTGCAGGTCTGATTGTCCAAACATATTAATGTATAAAACCTGCTGAATGGAACCTATCAGCCGAGAAGTTATTGTCCCTTTCAATGTTTTGCAATGTGTATATATTTTGTGAATAGTCTCGTAAATGTTATAAAAACGTTGACATTATCACTGGGCAATCAATATACAAATATATATAGTAATCTATACACACACTAACCCAAATCTATCGACTGACGTTTCAAACCCCTGTATATAACATGTGTCGTATTCTGCTATATGTTGTAAGCCAGGGGTTCTATGATTCTTAATACGAGTAATGAGTGACACCATATTGAAATTTATTAAAACTATTATGAAAGTGTTGGAAAATTGAATGCCTTAAACAGTAAAACGAATCTAAGTTCTGGAAACCAAAACCCGAAACCAAAAGAGCATTCATTATTCGTGTCGAAATGAGTATAAAATATAATAATCTCGTACGAATGTAATACTTAAATGAAATAATTAGTAAAGAAGTCAACTGGAATAAGAACATTATATAACAGCTTTTGTATGTATCCTACTAAGACTTGTTTGAGAGAGTAATTCTCCTCGTAATTATTTTAGAAATTTACCATAGAAAATGTAATACAATAACTGGAAATGCATTAGATATTGACAAAGAGTGTGAATGTTGTGTCTGTGATTTTATTGTATTGCTGTAAGGTTTTCTCCTGGAGGTAAGAAATCATGCATATATATATATATATATATATATATATATATATATATATATATATAATTTATTTTTATCATTTTTAAAACATGTACACCCGTGTTTCAAGGTAACTATCTCTCATCAGCTTAGCTTGACTGTTTCAAGGAATCGAACTCCAGACAATGTCTATCACAGTTCGGTGCGTAAACCGTTCTCCTACGAACTCTTAGATGACTTTTACTGTTTATTTTTTCGCTTATTAATTTAGATTCGTTGGTGTTTTTTTCCCCCCAAACGATAACTACGGTAAAATAGTGGCTCTGGCTCGGAGCTCATTTTATATTTATAAGAAAGTCGCCCAGAATTTATTTGGACGTATATAACACTTTATTTATTTTTTATTATTTTTAAAACAGTAATCTACGCACATGCGTGTTTTAAGGTAACTCCCTCTCATCAGCGTAGGAATCGAACTCCAGATTATGTGTATCTCATCTCTGTAACGAATGCCATTCCTGTGATAGCCAGTGTTTTCAAATAGCACATAAAATATATTCCAGTAACCAGGCATGAGGAAATAATAAATAATAAATGTATGCCAAAAGATGATCATTGTTTAGTCATAATATCTGGGACGAGATTTGTAAAATTCAAAAGCCTTTCCATTATGCAGAATGGCAAGTGTATTGGAAACAGTTTAATTTAACTAACTTTTTCTCTCTTTTCGTTGTGTTATTCTACTTTCCCTTCTAATTATTTTCTTCATTTCGAACTAATTATTAATTATTTTTCTCTTATTTTGGATCTCTTTCATTTTTTTTTCCTTTTGATTTTCAGAACTTTTTTCTTTCCTTCATTTTACTCTGTCTTTTTCCCCCTTATGCTTATATATCCTTTTTTATTTCTTCGTGCATTTTCCTAATTTTTTTCTCTTTTATCCACAATTTGTTGCATCCTTCTCCGTGCCTTCTTTTTGCTTTTCTTTTTTAAATATAATTTCTTTCTACTGTTTTCTAACTGTCCGTCGCCATTTCCTATTTTTTGCCGTTATTTGTCTTTCTTTATTACTGTATTGTTATTTCAGTTCTACTGTCTTTGTTATCGTCTTCATTATCTGGTCCCTGCTTTTCCCCTTTTTTATTTACTAATTATGTGCTTTGTTTTGTTTTAATTACATAATTCTTCCCTCATTTCCTTCTGTATTCTTCTTTTCATTTTCTTTTTTCTCGATTTCTATATTCTTCCTTCGTTTTTATCTCTATTTTAACTTCACGCATTTCTTCCCCTTCAACTGAATGTGGCATTCTTTTTTTCAGTATCATCGGCGCCATCTTTGTTTGTCTATATTCCCAGGGTAAGCATCCCCTTCACCTGTCATGGCTGCCAATAATCGGCCTCTCATGGTCAACGGGAATTGAACGTTTTTGAAATGACTCTAGATTGACAACTCTCTGAGTCATAGAAATAAAACAAAGGAAGTGTTCGCAGTTGATTCCTTACAACAATCCAGTTCATGAAAATCAGATTTTTACACTAATGGAAAACCCTGCTTTCTCGACTCTTTCCATATATAAGGAGAATTATAAGATCATTTCGATGTTTGTCCCATATTAAGTTATTGGTTTTATCCCTTTTCACCTGTCGGTTTCATGGCATTGATCAATTAAATCAATTGACGATATATGTTACTTGATTCTAGTGAGCAGCCCAGCGTAACTTAGTTGTATAATATTTTATTTCCTGCAGCTTTTATATTCATCGTTACAGAATCAATTCATTATCGATATTATATTGTAACCAATATATAGTAGTTAATTCAAAGTATTAAACATATTACATGGACGCCATAACATAGAATCGGAACCAAAGCATATAGCCCCCCAGCCTTCATTTTTTTTTCGTTTCAGCGATCGCTAGATGGATGAGAAATACTTAATAACAAACCCAATTTAACGTATGTATATTTGCGCAGACAATTTATCACACATCATGTCAATATATATAAAACAACGGTCCAAAAAAAGGTTTGAATGATTGAACACACCTTGCGCAGCTTTGTGGCCTTCCGTCGCGGTAGATATGCACTTTGAAAATATAGCGACAGACAGACACAAAGACACACATCCATAGTTATTTTAATAACGTAGAATTAATTGAACCCAATGTAGAGTGTAGTAGTTTAAAGTTTAAAAAATACGTCTTCGGTGCCACAGCTTGAATCGGAACAAAAGAAGTGATCACTTATTAGTCGTTACGGTTTTTATTTATCGTCATTAAGATAAGAAATAGTGAAATATTAACCGATTATAACGTATAAATGTACATTTGCGCATGCGTAACAAATACCCTTTATGTTGACTTACGCCTACCAAAGTCCGTTTTGCTTTTTTTTTTCAATTTTAACCGCTTAGCAGCTATTTAACCACCTAAAAATCAATAAAAGAACCGGCCACACAAATTTAGACTTTCTGTGTCTCTCCTTATATTGCTATACAGGTCTATAGTTATGGCTTACACCAGCCAATCATATTTTTGTGAGAATGAACCCGGATGTATTCATATATATTGCATATACTATGCTACACTGCCTCTTAACCAGGCCAAATATAGAAATGAGCATAACATAAGAACCAATGACATACGAACCAATAATTAAATAAATAAAAGGGCAGATAACTCATTGCATATTCTAGGCTACACAGACCTCTTAAGTTGAAAAAATAATCTATTTGCAAAAAAAAAAACAAAAAAAAAACAAAAAAAAACAAATAAACGGACAACCAAAACTGTGTTGGTTGGTTGGTTGGTTGTTTTTCTTTTATGGCATAACAACCCTTTTCAGGTTATTTAATGCCGAACCCGGTGATTTTGAAGACATTTTTTTTAATAGAATATATTTGTTTTTTTGCAAGTCAGTTTCTATTTAACCCATAGTTGGGACCCTAACAGGTACTACCACTCCGGGTTAGAGTGGACCTCGGAGTAATGGCAATTAAACAGTGGTTCCACACTCCCCAGAGCCCGCAAGCTGGGGCCTCACCATCTGATATAGTTTAAGGTCATATCCAGGACCCCCATTGAGGGACTTTTACCCTCTGCAGGGGGGGGCAGTCGGCGTATTCTATTACCCCACCGACAGGGCCACCAAAACTGTGTAAAAGACCGTATATGTGTACATCTAAACACACACAAACGCACGCGCAAACACACACACAGGCACTCACTAACACCCACACACATACACACATATGTATATATATATATATATATATATATATATATATATATATATATATATATATATATATATATATATATATATTATTAATAACTGTTAAAGACAACTAAAAAAGCAAGTATTTAAAAGCTTTTATTCACACTTGACAATTTACATTGCCATTGAACTATAAATGGCTTCTGAGATCTTGAGGCCAATTCTATAGGGACCACTTTAAGTGGGGATTTGGGTACTGAGATGCATCGTCTGGAGCGATTTTCACAAGAAAAAAAGAATGTATTTTGAAAAAAAATGGGGAAAAGACACACACAGGTAAAGTGAGTTGTGTCTATTAGATTTCTATTTTCCAAATAGTTTTTTTTCAATTTTTATTTTGATCTTAATTATTAGTTATCGATTCTTTTTATTTTACCCGTTGGTGTTTAAAATTCCAATGTCTTTTTAAATGAATCTTGCTTGCTAGTTTTGATTTTATTTATTTTAGCTTATATACTTTAACATGTTTATGTTTAAAATAGTATTTTCATTTTTATTTTAGGCTGTATAGCTAGTTATTAATTCTATATATTTAAAGTATATACTTTTATGTCATTATGTTTAAATAGTATTTTAATTTTTATTTTAGTCTGTATAGCTATTTGTTGATTCTATATATTTAAAGTGTATACCTTTATGCCATTATATTTAAAATAGTATTTTCATTTTTATTTTAGGCTGTATAGCTAGTTATTAATTCTATATATTTAAAGCATATACTTTTATGTCGTTATGTTTAAATAGTATTTTCATTTTTATTTTAGTCTGTATAGCTAGTTGTTGATTCTATATATTTAAAGCATATACCTTTATGCCATTATATTTAAAATAGTATTTTCATTTTTATTTTCATTTTTATTGATTTTTATCGATTCCTCTTGTTTGGGAGTATATACTTTTACATGTTAATGCTTAAAATAATGTTGAAATATCTATATTAATTTTTATTGCTATTTAGTGGGTCTACGTATTTTGAAAGCATATAGTTTTTTACACGTTTATGTTTAAAATAATGTTGTCATTTTTATTTTTATTTCTAGTTTTTTATTGTACTTTTCTAAAAGTATATAAATGTACATGTTAAGATGTGTGTTCCTTAGTGGCACTTGTTAAGTTTGAATAAAGTAAAATACGTATTATATACGTTTGAAGCCAAAACAACGCACTATTACAAAATAAACAGACATTTATTTTCTTTGAATTTTTCGGATCATAGTTTATTCAAACTCAACCAGCGCCACTAAAGAACAAAAATCTTAACGTGAATTCCGCGTAACCAGCGCACCGTTCCGACATTTAAAAAGGCTACCGTAAAAACCACGAACAGACTTCTGCGGATTCTATGCTCCAGAAACCACATAGCTGAAAAAAGGAAAGACATGCTGAAGATGAGATCTTACTTCGAAATATATTCATGAATTTCAATGTAAATTTCAAACAAAATAAATATCTGTTTATTTTGTAATAATGTGTTTTTTACTTCAAACCTATATAGTACGTATTTTATTTTAGACTTGTACATGTTTTGGTTTAAAATATATTATCATTTTTGTATTAATCTTTATTGTTAGTTATTGATACTACTTATTTAAAGTATATATACTTTTACATGGTAGTGTGTTAAATAGTACTGTCGTTTTATATTATTTCATTATAGTTCATTATTGAGATGGGGATTAGTTATTAATTTATTTATTGCGGACTATTATCCTCATATTTATTTGTTGTTGTTTCACGACGTTTCCTTTGGCATTCATCAGTTGGCAATCGCGACGGGGTAACCATCTGAAACATATCAGAGGAATAGTTGGCATAAACGTCGTGAAATAACACATGAAAAGATAAGGATAATAGTTTTCACTAAATTAATTAACTATTTTTATTTTAATTTTTATTGACAGTTATTGATTCTACTTATTTTAAAAGTATATACAGGGTGTTTCAAAAGTCTTGGGAACATTACAAATGCGTATATCTCATGAACTATTCCAGGTAGAAAAATGAAACTGGTGCCATTTTAAAGCTTGCTTAATCAAGTTTTTGGTCATACTAATGATTTTCGTCTTATCTTTCCAGGTGCAGTAATGGCGTTCTCTAAACAAGACAAAGCATTTTGCGTCCTCCAATTTGCAAAGACTGAATCGTGGACATGTGTTCAGCGTGCATTTCGCAGGAAATTTAAAAAAGAAGCCCCTGAAAGGAAATCCATTGTCAGATGGCATGCTAAATTTGTGAAAGATGGGTGTTTGTGCCCAAGTAAGCGAACAGGTCGCCCTTCAACTTCAGAAGATGCAGTTGAGCAAGTTCAGACAGCCTTTCAGCGGAGCCCACGTAAATCAGTGAGAAGAGCCAACAGGGAACTTCAGCTTGCTCCAGCAACTGTCTGGCGTGTCTTAAGGAAATGACTGCAAATGGTACCTTACAAGCTCAAGTTGGTCCAAAAGTTGAAGGACACTGATAAGCCACTTCGCCGTGACTTTTGCATTGCAATGCAAGAGAAGTTGGAAGATAACGGCTTTGATGACCGGCTTGTTTGGAACGCGTTTGGCAGGAAATGGACTATCGACTAGATGACTGCCGTGTGAGCAACTTTGAAGATTCCCCACAAAACTTGAAACTTTAACCTTTCCAACGGTACCAATTTCATTTTTTAACTCCTAATAGTTTTTGAGTTATTAAAAATCGTTATGTTCCTAAGACTTTTGAAACACCCTGTATTTTACACGTCTGTTTTTAAAATTGTACTTGACTTTTTTTTATTAATCTTTTTTGCTAGATATTAGTTCTATTTATATTACAAGTATATATTCTTACATGTTTATGTTTGAGATAGTATTAGCATTTATATTTTAATGTTTATTTCTAATTATTATTCTATTTATTGAAAACATATACTTTCATATGTTTAAGATTGTATTGTCTTTTTATTTTACTTTTTATTGTTAGTTGTTAATTCCACTTATTTAAAAGTATGTACATTTCATGTTTTTGTTTGAAATCGTATTGTCATTTATATTTTTTTTATTGTTCGCTATTGATTTTACTTATATAAAATATATACTTTTACACATGCATAACATTCGTTGGCCACTACTATTTGGCCATGCTGTGATGTTTAGATTTATAAGATCTGTCTGCAAATCCTTGTACGGCAATTAATAACAATCGAACAGATTTTTTTTTAAATCGAAACAGTGTCATAAGGTCTAGGTAAATATTCAAACCTGGATTTCCTTACCTTTTTTGACGAACGCCTTCTAACAACACTCTCTTACCGCCTCATCTCTACATGCATCCTTGTATAAGAGTTTGCGAATAAACCAGGTATTTTTGGCATAAGTTACACAAATCTATATGAAATTTTTAAACATTAGTCTTACTCGTTTGACTCTGAAAATTGTATGCACCAAAACCAAAATTATCAAAAGTTGTAGATCAAATTCAAGAATATCAATCAATCATTAACTGTATTTTTGCGGAGTGAAGATAAAACATTTTGACACACTTTTTAAATAAATTCTTAACGTTATTCAATTATCAACATCCACTCCTTGTCATCATCATCATCATCATCATCATCATCATCATCATCATCATCATCATGCAGTCCGTCCGTTATGACGATGACTCGTCGGGGCCTCGATGCTTTACCCCTCGGTGTTGCCGTAGTCATCTTTCTGTGTGGACTCCTTGTACAAACATCGTAATAAGATAATAGATCCTAATCATGGTTTATCGACTCCGTCAAACTTGGCATGACCGATTTGATCGATAAGAGAGGACTGTTTAAAATGTGAATCAGAAATCAATTAGATTCAGAAAATACATAAGAAGGTTTGTCAACATTAATTTTCTAATTCAAAATAAGTCTAAAGAATTCAATTCCCACTTTAATTATTACCCCCCTCCGCCCCATAAATAGGTCGTGAAACATACAGTAATTGTACTAGATGCTCTCCGTCTTACATCGCCCCTCTAAAGGATCTCGGAGTTCCCCTATACGATGAAGTTTGCCATTGCCAACCTCAAGTCTGGACAGGGGTCTTCTTTGTGGGTAGTACGGACTCCGTTGTGAACCCCTGAGTTTAACATATATGTTGTTTATAATAATTGATTTTTAATTTCATTTAATGGATATCTAGGTCCTATAAATTGTTGTTTGTTCAGTTATAAGTATCCATATTAAAGTAAAACAGAATCTTCCATATTACTTCCGGTATCGGCCCCTCCTTCATTGCAGGTAATTTATTAAAATATGGATTATGTCTATGTTCAATATAATAATTTTCATTTCTATTGCCGTTTTATTATTTATCTAATTTATCTGATTTATTTTTACTGAATATGTTTAAGTATAAAACTGTGTTAGTATTGTATATACACTTTAGATAAAAAGAACATCTATTCATCACTAATTTAAGAAAATATCACCTTGAAATTAGAATGGTACAGGCAAATTATTGCTTCTAGTGCTGTTCTTTTAAATAGTATATTTGCGTAGCCTTGTATATCTATATACTAGTGTATAAATACATACATACACACACGTGGATGAATATATTTGTGTGCGTGTGTGTGTGTGTGTGTGTGTGTGTGTGTGTGTGTGTGTGTGTGTGAGCGTGTGTGTATGTGTGTATATATAAGAAAAAATAAAGACTGGAAATATATTTTACATTGATTCATTGTTCAACAGGATACTCTAAAAAGGTATATTGAAATTTTCTTAATCCACGGAGTTTCAAAGAAATGCGTTATTTTCTTCAGAGGAATGACATGAGCAAATGAATATGATAGTGAAATATGAATTTGCTGATATTGGTATTAATTGAAACAGCAAAATGTTTATAAAACAGAGATAAAAAGTAAGACATCAAACGATACATTACAATTCAAGGACTAAAAAAAAAAAACAGATTAAAATATATAGAGAGACGCAGTATTATTAATACGAAAAGACGACAGGAGATAATGTTTCCATAGGAAAAAATCTGGAAATGCTGTTAACACGCAGACTCAAATTCAAAATCCAGAATATGCGTAGTAAATAAAATAAAATTGTAATAATTCAAAAAGTTTGTATGAATTCAAATATGGGTAATATTGATTAATGTTAAAAAAATCAAAATTAAATTAAAAGCGACATAAAAGGCTCCAACCTTGATTAGATCCTAATAAAAATTAATGCTTCTTTGCGTCTGTTTATATTAAAATAATGACACACTGGTTATCTTCATCTATATTTAGCTTGGTTTCAAACCTTTAATTTTGATCAGGACCTTCTCAATGTTTGAAACCTTCGATAATGTTTGGTTTGATCTGGTTTTCTTATAAAATTAATTAATAAATATTATGCTTTTCTTATAAAATACTATGGTTTTCTTATAATATATTTGCAAACTGGGTCCCTCTCTACCAAATATGTCCATAAATTACATGAGTGTGTATAAATAAAAATGTATTTAATTAGTTATTATTTAGACATGATCGTCCATTAGGCTGTCTCACAGATGAGGATTAAACATCACAGAAATAGCAAGAAAGAGCTGGCAGATATATACCGAGAGCTTCCAAAGGATGAACCTTGAAGAATGTGACAAACATCAGCGTGCAAAATATTTTCTGGGGGAACTCTGCCAACGATTTCATAGCCAAAGTAGGTTCCATGGAATGACTCCAGAGGGGAGCCCTCCACCACGATCAGGAAATGGATGCTCAAGATGAGGAATTGGTCACCAATGCATTCAAGAAGATGACATGTATCAGGAATGATAACAAATGCAGGTTCTGCCACATAGAATTGGAAAGTGTGAGTCATCTAGTATCAAGTTGCAAGGATATTTGGGGAGACCGCTACTATTCAGCGAGACATGATGGAGTATGTAAGTACCTCCACTGGGCTATCTGTAAAAAAATAAAAATCCAGTGTAGCAGCAAGTCCTGGGAACATCAACCTGAAAGAACAGTTGGAAATTATTTATATACCATACATTACGACCATGTAATCTCTACAGCCGCCTACCTTGAAAATGCTGCTGTCAAACCTGACATAGTTATATGGAATAAGTCAGAGAGAGTTGCAACCTTGATTGAAGTGAGTGTTCCTAATGATGAAGTTCTGAACAGAGCTGGAAGGGAGAAACAGACCAAATATCAAGGTTTCATGTATGATATGAAAAGAAACTGGAATCTTAAGGAGATTTCAATCATACCAGTTATTATAGATACCAATCATACCAGTTATTATAGATACCAATCATATCAGTTATTATAGATAGCAATCATACCAGTTATTATAGATACCGATCATACCAGTTATTATAGATACCAATCATACCAGTTATTATAGATACCAATTATACCAGTTATTATAGATACCAATCATACCAGTTATTATAGATACCAATCATACCAGTTATTATAGATACCAATCATACCAGTTTTTATAGGGCTTATGAAGAAGAAACTGAAGTCCTACCTAACTAATATTCCTAGTGAACCAAGTGCAAAAAGATCCAGACAATTGCACCTAAGGGAACAATGAGGATACTAAAAAAGCTTTCGGTTGGCTTCAATAAAAAGCAGGAGAATTTTGGCAACTGCTTTGGCTGCCCCATAAACAGTGTTACAATCTTCAAAGAAAGAAAATAAAAAAAAGCTATTTTATCATTACTGATTGATCAGTGTGGATTAATGTTGTATATGATGTCTAGCACGCTACCAAGTAAATCAACTTAATCGTTATTACATGAAGAAGGAGTAATGTCGTATTAAATGAAAATATGTTTGCATATAACAAACGTAGTTATTTTTTATAATAGCTGTTTTCGTTATATATAAACGGCAAACCATCATAGAATCAACAGCTGTTCTCATCTCCCTCATTTTATAAAATGAGCGTAAATGCAGTGTCTTTTATATTATTTGAAACTTATATAAAAAGAGAGTAATTTTCCACTAGATTATCTTTCGTGTTTGTTTTACTTTTTAGCAAACTTTCCTTTTAGTGTTACGTAATAATCTATCTATATATCTATAAAAGTAAACGTGTCTGTTTGTCTGTGAGTCTGTGTCTGTGTGCGTACATTTTCCTACGCAATAACTCTGTCAATTTTCAGTCTACAGACTCGAAATTTGATATACAGGGTACTGAGATTTAAGAAAATCTTTGTAATTTTTGTTCGGCCATAAATTTGGCTGTTAAGGGGGCAAAGTTCAACGATTTTACCTTTGAGAACTCTACCAAACTCCTCCACCAATTTAATGTATAAACAATTGAAATTTTAGATATAGGCTCCTTGGACATGGATCTAACTTAATAACTTGGTTTGAGTACAAACAATAAATGTTAAGGGGTCATAATAGGGGTAAAAAAATGTTTTTTTAAATCCGACCTCTGCGGTGCCTATCAAAATACTCAGACTACTACCACTTTTTTAACATTTTTATGCTCAACACACACCTCCGAACACACAGACAATAGTGAAATATAAAACCCTTTTCAAAAATAAAATGCGCCTGTATATTAATTAGTTTTATATAGACACCCTTGTTAAACCCATCTCTGAGAATATCATCTTTGCTGGAAAGTTCGGGTCTGGACCACAGACTTCCTCGATGATTGACCCGACCGAATTATATCACAATTCGGTCGGGTCCCGTACCGCTAATTTTGTTACTTCTGACTGGGTATTTTATTAACATTGAAGATACCGATATTTTACTTAATTTACCCTTGAGATGTTTGATGTCATCAGTTAGAAGTGATTGATTAAAAAAAAAAACACTACGTGTTTTGCAATGGCTGCTTCTCAGTTGGTCAGTCTTTTTTTTTGTTTTGTTTTCTATTCAAATGTTTATGCACAAGAAAGAAGCTAGTCAGCTTTTCTTGTGAAATTCAGGATTCATATCTTTTCAACTGCATTTATAAACAAATTTATAACTATTAAAGATCGCAGAGAATTTGAACGCAGAATAGCGAGGCCAAAGTCACTGATCATCATAATATCGTATGAATTCGAAAATTTGATAGTTGGCATTGGTTTCGCCGATATTTTTTTAGTCAGAATTCTTTTAGAAAGAAATAAGGTGCTTTCTACATCAACCACGAGAAGGTTGCCAGCATCCTAATTGAAAATGAATTCTGTTGAACGAACTTGATTCAAACGTGGTACAACCAGATCGCCAGTATATGTCGTTAGCCACCGTCACCTCCAATAGTGTCTGGTAATAGGTATTATGCAGACCTAGTGCCATCACTCGAGAGAAGAAGTAAACACGAATAAGGTTTTTCTATTTGTCTACGCTGTTCTAATCGACCTTAAGTCGGACTAGATAAAATTATCTCTCCCTTGACATGACATCTCATATACATTCTTTAAGTAATTACTCACCCTCTAAAACAATAAAAAAAGATACAGCAAATAAATTTAAAACAAAAACAAGACGATAATAAAATAAAGAAACAAAATACAAATCCTCTACAAAATGGCGTCTATCTTTCGAGAAAGAAACGTCCTTAAGAAGCGGGCGCATGTCTCAACGTAATGCAACAGCGCATGTCTAAATCGCTTCCCTATCCTTTTCACTTAGGAATACGTGCGTCTGCCTACCTTTGCAATTTAAATAGCATTCCAGACAATCAATTCACAGCAAATGTTTGGTTTGAGACGTTTGTCTTTCTTTACGGCTGCGTTGTTCTTTTTTTTAATGAAACCAAAAAAAAAAAAAATGCAACATATATTTCTTCTCAATTTCTTCTCAAAATATTTTCCATTTACTATTCTCTTATTTATACATTTTTACAGCATTGAAACTTGAACAAAATCTGTGATGAAATTTATTACATCTGTTTAGGCATGTGTAATACATTTGAAGAGATTCCGTAAATCCAATTTACAACATTTTTTACAAAGAATTAATCCATGTATGACAGAAGCAGCAGCTGTATGCATCTGACAGTGCCATGTTGGAGATGACGTCATAGCAAAGAAAAATCAAAGAAAGAAAGATAATACAAAGAGGCAAATCCGTGACGTGAAGAAAGACATTGACGTGTAAGTTGTTTGAAAGCGATAAGAAATGACGCGTCCTCAACCTGACTGGATCAAAGACGAGTACAACGTGTTCGACACGGCAGAGTCTTAAGCACACTTGAGTACATAAAGAATTTTGTATGCCAGACCAACATTTATTTTGATAGTACCTGTAAATAAATGTATTTTGTGTCAATTAATAAAAAGAGTGAGGCGAATTCTTTCATTTGCCTTGGTTTACCTGCGACCGTCTGGATACAACGTGTGAATTCAGAGTGTTGACGTGTACCGACTTTGTCACATCATTAAACCCTAAACTATTTTTTGATGATTAAATGAACATGCGCACATTGACACGCAAACACACACACAACCACACGCACACACACAAACACACGCACACATACATCCCTATAAAAGTCACTTTGTGTGTGTGTAACTTCCTTTTTTCACAGGTTCCTAAACGGCTGAGCTTATCTTTTGCAAACTTCAAATTTAATTTATATCAGCCAGTATTCTTATGTATATTTCATACAGAAACCTGTCCAATAAGTATAAAAAATTTTAAAACGACGATCCTAAAAATAGTCTTCAATCGCCTCAAATGATTTCTTAGTTTAGTTATTTAAATCAATCGTCCCCAATGTCTCTCATAATTTCTAAACTATCCTCTAAAAATCTATATTTAACAAAAATCAGAAATATTATAATGAAGCCCTTTAAAACGCAGGATACAAATCACAAATCAAATTCCTAAATAAAAATGATAGAAACAAAAACTACATTGAAAATAAATCTACTAAGAGCATAATAACCTATAATATAGCCATGTCATCCCGCGGAAGAATAACAAAAAAATTTCAAAATGCAAAACAAATCAAAATCGAACCACAAGTATTAGCCACCAACACAAATAAGTAACAAACCAAAATCCGTAAGCGTAAAAACAGGAATAGTGACATCCTATGGTTCAACCCTCCTTACTTCAAAAATCTGAAGACAAACATTGCCAAAGAATTCTTTAAAATATTAGATAAAAACTTTAAAGCCCCTTATAGATACAATAAAATCTTCAATAAGAACACGATCAAAATATCGTAATCAACTATGCCAAACATACATCAAAAGATAATTAGTTCGAACAATAATACAATCAATAAGATACAAAACACAGATACAGAAAATATAATAGGCTGTAACTGCAGAAGAAAAAAATAGATGCCTTCTACAAGGTACATGCAAAATAAAATATGTAGTTTATAGCTGCACGGCATCACAAACCACAAATTTAAATGATATTAATGACAACCATAGCTCGACCACACGATCAAACAACCAATCTACCAATCACATACAATATAATTTCAAACCATAAGCGCTCTTTTAAAAACCCCTCCGTCAGGAACCAAACCTCTCAATCTAAACATATTTGGCAACTCAATGATAAGACTATTTCTTTCAATCTAAAATAGGAAATAGTAGGATCACCCGTACACCCCGGGAAACAGATCCTGTACTCTTTGCAGATTTGAAACCCTCAAGATTTTGCAATATGACGATACCAAAAACAAAACCACCCTACTAAATTCAAGGGGAAAACTATCGTCACACTGGTTTAAATTTAACAAATATAAACCACCATAGCTCATAAAAACCTTTCTTATTAATAATATATCCTAGATTTTGTAATAGAACATCTTTACTAATAAGATGTGGATCATCATTATTATTAACTAACTTACCATTATTCTGTATCTTAGTTAATTCTCTATGCACGTTTAACCCTTGTAGGTTACTAATTTAACTAATTCCAACCAATAAATAAATAAAATAAATGAATAAATAAAACAATTGTAATATTACTAAATTTACTCAACAAAATTATCTTATATCAAAAAACAACATAAGGACGAATTATCCCCCTTTGACCATATTACTAGACAGAACAAGATTATCTCCCTTCATTTTGAATATTTATATTTTTACTTAAACCTAAACTAAGCGATAATGAAATAAGCTAACCGCTAGGAACTTCCTTTTTGGCGTTTCAATTTGAAATTAAGCAGTTAAACATGTATAAACTACAGACAACATCTAAATAAATTGCTCTGAGGATTATTACGGTTTCAAAGGATGAACAATTTTCAGGTAAATATATATATATATATAGTTATATATATATGTATATATATATATAGTTATATATATATTTAATTATTATAGTAAAAAAAAATTAGTCATATATATATATATATGTACACATATATATATATACTTATATTTGAGGATTATTACGGTTTCAAAGGATGAACCATTTTAAGGTATATATATATATATATATATATATATATATATATATATGTATATATATAGTTATATATATATATATTTAATTATTATAGTAAAAAAATAATTAGTTATATATATATATGTACACACATATATATATATATATATATATACTTATATTTGTTGAAATTCTTTTAATAGAAACTTAATCTTACATTATACATAATCTAAACCCAGCTTTGTAATTTTATTCTAACTTTTATTATTAACCTATTACTTTACTTATCTACATAATTAAACAACTATTTCCCCTTATAATTTAATATTTTCCAGATTCATCTGCACTACTAAAATGATAAGTTTACTTATGGTGTCTTTTATTTGTTAAAAAAAAAACACCCAATATTTTGCTGATGAGGGGACTTTGTTTTCAAAAAAACTATATGCTAAAATTATTGTTCTTGACTCTATGTCTGTCACAATAAAAAAAAAACTTCGTTTCCGAAACGATCGTACAATTTATTGGCTTTGTTGTGCTCATTCTTTTGAAACGGATTTTAAATTTTTAATTTTAATTTTGAATTATAAATTATCAATCACCTTACCATATTATATATATATATATATATATATATATATATATATATATATACATATATATATATACCCAGGAATGATAAAAATGTGGCACTATATATGGCAGCATGATTCTATTTCCATTTGATGAAAACAAGTTTTCTTATTTTTTTTGTTGAATACCATATTGTAGGTGACCAGTTATGTACAAATCCCAACAGCGATAGGGGCCTTCTATCATGTCCTAAAGTGACAGTATGTTAAACGAGTTACATCGGAGATGCACCGTTATACAACTCATGCTTTCTCCCGATTAAGTCGTGAAAGCATGATTATTGCATGTACCCTCAAAATGCATCGTTAAATTGTTCGCTAAATTGTCAGAGACCTGGCCAAGGTGAGGAAAACAATTTTTCTGTCCACGATTATGGGATCTGGTGTGGTTTCAAATGAGGGCAACATTATGATACGTCATATCTTCGAAGTTGGCTTGAAATTCAACACTACACTATATCTGGATGTGCCGAAGATTTTGGTGATCCACTAGTGAAGTGGCCGCTAGCAGATCATGAGTTGTAGCACGACTTGGTGTCGACCCATAAGAGATCTACAAAATAAGTGCTACGCTTATTGGCTTTGTTGTGCTCATTCTTATGAAGCGGATTTTTAATTGTTAATGTTAATTTTTAATTAAAAATACCCTTTTTATGTCTCCCCCCTCCTTTCCCGACCTGAACCCACTGAACTAATTCATTTGCTCATGAGTCGAGAACATCAACAACATTACCTCTCACAACACCAAAGCCAGCCTGATCGTCGGAATCTGCCGAGTATTCGCCGAAATCTGTGAAAAAGTCATGCTTCCAGTTCCGGCCACGTATCGAGGCAGTCATGTAGGCTGAAGGCGGCTACATTGAACATATATCAGATCTACTATATAATCAAGTTACCAGAATTGATTTTTACAATAAAGATTAAGAATAAAGTTGTAGTGTTGTTTTCGTTAAAGAGATATCGTTATACCCTGTATATATATATATATATATATATATATATATATATATATGTATATATATATATATATATATATATATATATATGCTCGATGTCTTTCAGTAAAGAAACGCACCTTAAGTAGTTTTAAGTTATACAGGATTCCCCCTAATTAAATGAAAGACCAACATCCTAATTCGACTTTAATTATATTGGAAGTCGAAAAGGTTAGTAATTGCAATTAAGAATAGGAAATTGGATCAAATTTTTGTAACATGTCTTCTTCCTAAGATTAAGGGTGGTGGTGTTTGATCAACACTGCTGGGGAGCCATGATGTAATATACTGTTTTGTTTTTAAATACCCGAAACCGTGTTTCATGGTAAACAACTGATGATCCCTTGAAAAAATAAAAAAATATTGGTATTATAGTAAATTCGAGAGAGTTGATGCAGTGATTGCAGGTGATTAAATGACTTACTGACTAGATGGTTTTTAAGGAATGATAAAAAGTAATTTCTTGTATAGTTTCACATGTTAAAAACTTCAAAGACTATATATATATATGTATATATACCACTGAAAAAAAGGCATTCAAATAATAATTGCATTTAGACAAGTTATTCATCCTTATTTTCAAAATTCAGAAACAGAATAAAACTAGCTCTATAATCAATGCAGTTTCTATAATATTAAGAGAGAAGGGATTTTGTAAAATCATTAAAGTCAATCCGCATCGCAGACCGACACCTGAACCTTGCAGCTCACGGTCAATACTCTTGAACCTGCTCGATGTCTTTCAGTAAAGAAACGCACCTTAAGTAGTTTTAAGTTAAACAGGATTTCCCCTAATTAAATGAAAAACCAACATCCTAATTCGACTTTAATTATATTGGAAGTCGACCGATCTAATCAGATAGGACGGGGAGCGAGAGTGAAAATATTTGCAGACCCAGAAGCCTGTAACAAACACTTCTATATCCTCATCTCCCTCTTCCTTGCAATTATCGAAAAGCAGTTAAAATCTCACGAAAGTACCGGTTTAAGGTGCACAACCCAACTACAACCCTTAGCCTGTTAGTATGACAGGCAGCGGTCAGCTGGCCAAGTTGGAGGTTACGCTTGTCTAGTATAAGGAGATTTTGGCTGTCGGCGAAAGGTTTGAAGCCAAAGATTTCAGTAAAAAATCGGTCGGCGCAAAGAAAGGATGGGGCAGGGAAGAGTTCGATAGGCGGACGTGATCCAAGGATGAAGTTCGTTTAAAAGTCAGGGGATACGATGTGACTATAGATTACGTAGTAAACACGTTTTCGCTAAGATTTCAAAACCAGTCGAGATTAACACATTCTATTTTCTGCCATAGAGCCTGCTTTAAAGAAGGGATACTTAGAGCGTGCTCAATTTCTCTGCAGAATTACATAAAGTAGATTGAAGTAAAATGGCGTAACAGTCAACTTCCAGAATATATTATATTTTAATCATGTAATTTTATTTAAGAACTAAACTTTCTATATATTTATACGATAGCGTGTTATTTTTTGTGTGATGCTTACATCTTTGGCTTCCGAGTGACTGTTATTTAAATGTTATAATTTCCATTTCATGTAATAAATAAACTTAGCAAGAATTCTTCTTAAGTATTATTTCAGTTTCGATTATAGTTGATAGGACTGGATGTGTATGTTGACCATAAAAAAGCGGTCATTTATTTTTTAATTTGACCCCTAGTATGACTCCTTACAATTTATTGTTTTAGGCTCAAATAAAGTTATTAAGTTTGATCCCTGTCTAAGAAACCTACATCTAAAATTTCAAGTGTTTAGAACCAAAATTGTCGGAGGAGGTAGGTAGAGTTCTCAAAGGTCAAATCGTTGAACTTTGATCCCTTAACAGCAAATTTCTGTCCGAACACGGATTATAAATATTTTCCCAAATCTCAGTACTCCGTATATCAAATTTCGAGTCCGTAAACTAAAAATTGACAGAGTTATTGCGTAGGAAAATACATACACAGATACACAGACACGTTGACGTTTATAGATTAAGCGAAAATATATACGTATACATAAATATATATGGAAACCATTGTATATTTACTGTAAACTATTTATGCAAATATTATGCAAGTATAAATCATGTAGAATATCTGCATAAATATAATTACACGTAATTGTTAACTAAACATGATCATCACATGAGAAAACCGAAAGCACTTATAGGGAATTAATTAAAATGAATGTTTAATGCAAATTAATATGCAAGTTAATATGCAAATTAGTTAGTGGATGTAATCACACAACCCATCTATGAGAAAACTGTATTTTCTTTTTAAATAAATAGAAAAGATGGCTTTTAATATGAATATCAATACACACAAAAGAAAAACGAATTCATAGGAGTATAGATGCATATGTATATATGCATATATATGTGTACATTTATACATTTTTTTCTCTTCATAAGTTTTAGGTTAGGTTTTAATTCAAATTGATGAACCGAACTCATATGGATATATATATATATATATATATATATATATATATATATATATATATAATTACAGAAATATAATATATAAGAATAAATAGAAAACCGACTCTAAGTTATATATACGTATGTATGTATGCACAATGTATATATATATATATGTATATATATATATATATTACCGTTAAATGTGTTTAGTTACACATGTTTCCGCTACCGAATCGTATCAACGATCCAGCAACTTCGTCAGACGAAATTAAACAGATAAAACTGTGATAAAGTTAAGAAATGAATGTTTGTACTGCAATAGTAATGAACATCTTCCGTTTTTCACCTATTACCATTATATATATGTATGTATATATATATATATATATATATATATATATATATATATATATATATATATATACATGTGTGTGTGCGTGTGTGTGCGTGTGTGTGAGTGTGTTTATTGCTCTTCTTTTTGGTTCAATGTGGCAGTTGTTTAAAGAGTGGGATTGTATCAGTGTAAAGTCTTTCCTCATTATAAACAGTTTCAACACAGGCATTACTTGATATGCAATGGAATGCACATTTTTCAATCAGTGAGTATCTCGATAACAAATAATCTATTCCATACTGATAATAACATCTAAATGTTTGTTTATTTATTTATGTGTGTGTATATATACCAATAAATATTTCGAAAAGATGCACCGAATTGAACATTTTTCCCTCTGAAAGATGTGAACCCCTCAATTGTTTTTATCTATATAAGATTCGTAACGAACAATGCCGAGTCACACAAAATAAAGGGCTTTTTGGTCGTTTCGTGCAATTTCAAAAATCAAACAACAAACAGACAAACGCTACCAACCCTATGTCAGCAGCTGAAAATAGCATTTTATTTGTTTCGCGTTATGTGAGGTAGCTTGGTTTTTGACATTAAAAACGATGAAGGGAGACGGAAGAGAAAGAGAGAGAGAGTTAGAGAGAGAGAGAGAGAGTCAGTACTCTTGCCTTGTACTTATAAATCCGTGTTTATGATATTTATGCTTATGGTATTTAGTTGCTTCCCCATGAAGGCAAAATGTGACACAAGGGCGTTTTAATGGGCGGATTCAGCTCCTCAAAACGGGTCTTTCTTGCAGTAGGCATAAATGCATAAATATAAAAAAAAATTGACTTAGTATAGAAGGGTTTCACCTACATTGATTAAGGACATATTAACTTACGTGTAGCATCAGAACATATACTACACTTGGACCTTTCAGTGTCCAGGTGAAAATATATGCTTAAAAGAGTATGTGTTTATGAAATGTTGTGCTGTCATATATTTTGCCTAGTATTTAATTACTTACCCATGTCAACGAAATTTAGCACTATCTGTATACAGTCGCGGTAGTATCTTTCGACTTACAGACAGGCGCAATGTATAACGCGTCTGACTACGGATCAGAAGATTTCAGGTTCGAATCCTGGCAAGTTCGTAATAATTTTAACCACCATTTTATCCAACGTTTACTCATTATCCTAACCCTTAGGGTATTTTTATTTTGTCAGTGTTTGTTTTGTGCATATGAGAATTTCCCATACTCCGAGTTCACAAGGTAAGCGTTGATGGTAAGACCGCGTTGATTGTACTTGATGTTGAATGTACTCGATTTTGTGTTTGACTCGACGTTGTGTGTGCGTGGACGCGGCGCAGCCTCTAATGTGTGATATAGAAAAATCAATCGAAAATTGACTTTATAATATATACTTAATCTGTACAAATTTGAATATTAAATTTAAGCGTAATTTACGACCGGTCTACGCAAGGCGTTCCTACTAGTTTAAATAAATACTTTTGAAGTTTTAACAAAAGGGCTACAATAATATCAGAGCGTTCTTATTAACTGCTGCACATCTATAGAATGCCAACATGAATATATTACATACTAGCAGGGGTGCCAGGCGCTGCCCGGATGTTTGGAGGTGTATGTTGAGCTAAAAAAAAACAGTGGTAGTAGAAAGGCAGACTTGAACCCGTACCGCGAAGGAGGAAAATAACGTGCCGTCTTTGCTGTTACGACCACCGCCAAACCAGAAGTAACGTAGGTTTAAATTAAGGCTAGACAATCGAAAAGAGGGGATAACTTTCGAAAATATCGGTGAAAAAAGCGACCCACCCCTGTAGAAAATGCCCAGTTGAGGGTGAAGAAATTAATGTTTTTAGCTAACTTTTCGGTATTTGTCGTCTAAATGGTCGAGCTTAAAAATAATACTGATCTTGTGAAAATCCGTCGACTCTCTCGAAGGTTTTAGGCAGACATGCAAACATGCATACATACATACATACATTCATATATTGGTAGGTCAAATGTCGGACCCACACCGATTAAAAAGCTTGCCCTATATCTGAATACCCTTTCTGTAAAATTTCAAATGTTTAGACCAGAAATTGTCTCAGTAATTTGGTAGAGAGGGCAGAGGTCAATTTTTTTAAATTTGGCCCCTATTATTATCCCCTAATATTTATTGTTTTGAGCGCAAATTGAATTATTAAGTTAGATCCATGTCCAAGGAACCTATATTTAAAATTTCAACTGTTTATACCTAACATTGGCGGAGGAGTTTGGTAGAATTCTCAAAGGTCAAATAATTGATCTTGGACCCCTTAACAGTCTGGCCAAAAACGGAGTACGAAGATTTTCTCAATCTCTATACCCTGTATATCAAATTCCGAGTCTGTAGACTGAAAATTGACAGAGTTATTGTGTAGGGAAATGTACATAGACAGACAGGCATACACTTTCACTTGTATGTATAGATGAAAAGGTTCACTGTGGAATTTGTGCCCGTCGTGCTAGTCGTAATTAATCTATAATTTTTTTTAGTATGTTTTCACTTTAGATTGGAAGACATGGTTCTGAAACATTTTTTCGTTTTTCAATCAAATACACATTTCTTCTTTTATAAATAACATTATATACTGCTTCAAATAATCGTTACATTAATATATTAACCAGTATAAAGTTTATTTACTTTTTGTACTTTGGATGCTTATATATTAATGTCCACTAGCAACTCATTTTTAAACCCGGTGAGGTTGTAATGTTTTCGCCTCCTCCGCTGGCCCTTGATAATACGTTAACCTTCAAAATACCAGAGACTTCTTAAAATACTTACTGTCATGGAACTACAAGCATTCAACACAACTACATATTAAGACCTTAAAAACTCATTTTGGTACAAAATTTTAGATGTTTTTGTTAGCTCTTTTTTATTTTAATTTTGGATTTTTTTTATATTAGTTCCACCTCCACGATTTTATTTCAAATGAAGCCATTTTAATGGTTTCGCCTATGCTGAATATGAAAATCTCATTAATATTTTGCAGAGACAAGCAGTTTTCGAGATATAAAGATTTGCATTATCCACTGTAATTCACTGACCGCCATGTTTATACGCCGGTACTATAAACAAGACTACTTCTCTGCGACCGACACTGCTATCTAGTAGAAACAAATACACTTTTTTCACATGCGTGTAAAACAAAACAATTACGACATTTTTCACTTCTTTGAGTAATTTCTTGTTAAGAACGGTTAGAACCGGCTTTTGCAATAGAAACCCCTAACTTTTCTCTGTTAAGTACGTCTTTCGAAATAAACCCCCACACCCTCTGCACGTTAAGAACGGCTTTCGAAATAAAAAGCATTTCAGGGGCATGAAAAATTATTTGCCCCAAATTTAATTGTGATATTCGTTGTGAACATACCTATCGCAAATACTACGAAAAACTAGTGGGGAGTAGTCTCAGTTACAGAAGTTTATCGCACGCGCGTACAAACATGGCGGCTAGTGAATTACAGTGAATAATACAGGTGTTTATATCTCGAAAACCATTTGTCTTTGCAAAATATAAATGAGATTTTCTTAAGCAGCATAGTCGACAACCTTAAAAAGTCGTCAGTTTTGTTCTATTTTTAACCCCTCAAATTACCGCCTCCTTGCACGTGCCACCCAGGGCTGACTGCCTATTTCCCTCTTTGCTGCTCCACTGAGCGGGCTCAATTTAACATTATACTTACACAGGTACAAATTGTAGGTTCGAATAAACTTAAAAGAAAAATAATTTGTTATAGATAATTATCACGTGAAAATAGGTATTTACATCAGCAATCTCAACTCTCTTCCTAATCAATATCAATGATCTCCCAAAACACATACTTAAACCATTCGTTAACATCTATGCTGATGACACGACCATCTATGGCAACACATCAAAGGCCGTAAATGACAAAGACCTCTCTCTCTCTCTCTCTCTCTCTCCGATTCCCTCTCCTTTGAACTTGAGCGTGTGGTACAGTGGGGGAAGAGGTGGCTGGTTACTTTTAATGCATCTAACACCAAGCTTCTATCTTTACATCATCAACGCTCTGTTTCTCATCTAGCATCAATTGAAATGATGACTCTCGTCTTGGGGAGGCTTCATGTTTGGACCAAATCCTGGGTTCGACCTTTACATATGATCTGAAATGGAACACGTATGTTGTCCGGGCCGCTGGGATAATTGTGAGATCCTTCTACCGCTCCAGAAGATATCTCACTACTGATGTAATTCTCTATCTGTATAAAAGCCAAGTACGTCCAAAGATGGAGTACTGCTGCCACATCTGGGATCGGGCTTCTAAAAACAGCCTTTCCTCCCTTGACAGAGTACAGAATAGACTTCGTGGTTTAGTGGGGGATGCCCTTTATTCTTCCCTGCAACCTCTCCTCCACAGAAGAGACGTTGCGAGCCTGTCTTTGTTTTATCGTTATTTCCATGGCAAGTGCTCGTCCAAGCTCCAATCTTTGGTTCCCCACTCGCCAATCTTTCACATAAACACCCGTCTACCTCAAACCACTGTCAGTAATTTTACACACTTTTTTATCTGCTCCTAAATCAAAACGTAGATCCCATGAACAAAGCTTCTTTCTTAGAAGTGCACGTCTGTGGAATTCTCTTCCGTCTGCCTGTTTCCCACCGGACTACAACTTGAATGTTTTCAAGTCCAACATAAACAAATTCCTGATTAATCGCCCCCTTTAAGTGAGACAATTTATCAAATCTCCAATACCAACTATTACTACGATAATATCCTATTGATTATTGTACACACAATAACTCTTATTCCCGAGTGGCTTCCGGGCCTTGACCTTGATAAGAGGTGATCCCCCAGGTAATATATATATATATATATATATATATATATATATATATATATATCGAACTGAATTTTAGTAAAAAAAAAGTTTTATCGATGATGGCGAAAATCTTGTAAAACAAGGGAAGATACATAAGTCTGTCCTTTAATCAAGCATTTATATCTTAGTGTATTTTTAATTCAAATTCTCTCGCAGAACAAATAAACCAAGTATTGTCACTGAAAGTTGCCAGGGCATGTTGGACCGGAACATGGAGCATACAGTTTGGATCTTGACTTTAACGAGATGTCTGACCTCTGCTTTTTTTTTACATTTTCACCCCAAACAAGATTCATTGCCACTTTCAGGAACATAATCTACAGGATCACTATGTGGGTATTTGCAGCAGGATGTCGGTTCACGTTACACTTAAACTTCTGCATGTCAGTACAGCTGAGGAAGTAGAAACACGGAAGGGAATTCCAAAGTCTAGCAGTTCTGAGGAAGAAAATACTGGAGTAGGTGGCTTTCTTACATCTAGGGACGTCTACTGTGAAGGGGTGAGATTTAACTGCTTGTCGGGTTCGTCGGAGCATTCACTGTTAAAGTACTTGTAGAACAGGCAGAGGGTGCAATATTTCTGCTTGATATTACGCCAGTTTTTGATGTACAAAGAGATTGGTTACATGCAAGCTTAATGTTTTTTCTTACATTCAAGAGGAATAAAATACGCATTTCTTTAGTGATAAGTATACAAGTTCTCCCTCTGAATGTCTCATACGAAAACCTATAGTACTGAACTTAGTTGATTGTATCTCACACAATATATCAACAGGGCAGAGAAAGACTAACGATCAAAAAGTGATTGTGAAACAAAGAAAGATGTTTTAACTTGGCCGAGTAACCAATTGCATAAACAGGCTGTCCAAAAAGTAACTAGAGGGTTTTGAACTTAAATACATTCTTTATTTTTGATGAGGTGTTTCTGCCATTTTTTTTCACAATCTCACGAAGACATTGACAATCTTTTGTAAATCGAAAATTACAATTATTACAATATATAGATGTCTTTGAAAATATGAAAACTTATTTTGAATCATAATGTATCTCCTATTCTATAATTTTTTCTAATTTTCGTGAGGATATCTGTTTTTGCATGTTACGTAAATATATCAAGGAGGTTTTTTTTTTTTTGGAAGGCTCTTTTCATGATTGTGCTATACTAAAAAAGTACCTCCTTTTTATATGCGTTTTTTAGGTTTATTATGTTGATTACACTTTGAAACACATTTCAGATTTTAAAAAAAGTATATGCAACATAAGATCTGTCTCGGTTTTGTTGGTGATTTTATTTTACGGCATTTCAACCCTTTACAGTTTATTTAATGCCAGATCTAGTTATTTTGAAGAACAAAATTAATAGAATATATTTGTTCTTTTACAAGTCGGTTCCTATGTAACCCAGAGTTGGGACCCTAACAGGTACTACCACTCCGAGTCAGAGTGGACCTGGGAGCAATGACAAGTTAAGTGCCCTCCTCCCTATTTTCATTCCAGCAGTAGTTCTCCAACATGCCAGACTTCAATTTCCTTTAAAACTTTTCTACATCCAGGCGAAGGTTAAAATGAAGGGTTGTCAATCGAAAAGAGAGGATGACTTTCGAAAATATCGGCGAAAAAGCGACCACTCCATGTAGAAAAGGGCCTCCTTGAGGGTAAAAAAATTACTGGTTTTAACCAATTTTTCGATGTTTATCGTCTGAGGGGTGAAGCTTCAAAATGATTTCGACATCGTGAAACTTATGTTCATCACTGAAAATACTAAGATTTTCCGCAAAATTCTCCAAATTAACATTTAAATAGAAAACTAGTCCGACAAAATTTAAAAAAAAAATAATTCGACAAAAATGAAGCCAGAAAAGGATGACTTCTACATTTTTGAGTATTTCACAATGTCATCTCTTTAATTCCGTTTTAAAATGCTAATCCATCGAATTTTATTGTTTATTCCGACTATCCTAATAGTCATCACTGAATATTTATATCATAACCTGGACCACGCAGGTAAAACATTAGTAAAGCTTCTTTTTTTTTTTTTTTTTTTTACATAGGCATCACCACATTATCAAGGCCCAGAGGCCACTCAAGGATAAGGGTTAAAGAGTGTACAGTAGAAATTGGTCAATATAGTAATCATTAGTAATGAAAATTTGGTAAATTTAATAACTTATATGGAACGGCTCATCAAGAACTTATTTACTTTAAACTTGAACACAACCATATTGTAGTCAGCCGGAAAGCAGGAAAACGGAAGACAATTCCACAGGCGTGCAGTTCTAAGAAAGAAGCTTTGTTCATGGAATCTACGTTTAGGTTTAGGCACAGATAAAGAGTGGGGGAAATTATTGATAGTGTTTACAGCTAGACGAGTGTTTCTTGTGAAAGTTTGGCGAGGGGGGACCATAGATTGAAGCTCAGTTGAACACTTTCCATGAAAATAACGATACATCAGAGACAAACTCGCAACATCTCTTCTGTGAGATAGAGGTTGCAAGGAGGAGAAAAGGACATCTCCTACGAGGCTACGAAGTCTATTTTGAACTCTATCAAGGCAGGACAAGTCCTTTCTAGCAGCTCCTGCCGAGATGTGGCAACAGTATTCCATCCTTGGACGTACCTGGCTCTTATATAGGTAGAGAATAGCATCAGCAGTGAGATATCTACTGGATCGATAGAAAGATCCCACCATTTTTCCAGCGGCCTTGGCAACAGATTTGATATACGTGTTCGATTTAAGATCAGGAGTAATGGTCAAGCCCAGAAGCTTGTCAAAACTTGAGGCCTCCTGAAGACGAGAGCCATTCATTTCAATTGATGACAAATGTGGATTAGAATGTTGATGATGTAAAGAGAGAAGATTGGTTTTAGATGCATTAAAAGTAACCAGCCACTTCTTTCCCCATTGTACTACGTGCTCAAGATCAGAGGAGAGAGAATTGGAGAGAACTTGGTCGTTTACTGTCTTAGATGTGGTACCATAAATGGTAGTGTCGTCAGCATAAATGTCTACAAATGATGTAAGGATATGATTTGGAAGATCATTGATGTAGATCAGGAAAAGAGTTGGGCCCAGGATGGATCCCTGAGGGACACCGGCATTAATACTGTGAGCTTCTGATTTTTGCCCCTCAACTACTACTCTTATGAACCTATCAGAAAGAAATGATTTAATAATTGAGAAGACTTTTCCAGCTATACCATAGCTAGCGATCTTATGAAGTAAACCTTTATGCCATACCCTATCAAAGGCTTTAGATATGTCAAGAGAAATTGCCCTAGAAAGATTGCCACCGTCGAGAGATTTGCTAATCCTATGCGATATAACTGTAAGGACATCTGCTGTAGATCTAGCAGAACGGAAACCATATTGAGTGTCACTAAGAAGGTTATTTTTGTTGAGATGTTTGATTACTTCTGTATTTAACACAGATTCTAGCAACTTACTCATGACGCACAGGAGACTTATTGGCCTGTACTGAGAGGGGGATGAGCGATCACCTGAATTCTTAAATACAGGGCATACTGATGAGATTTTCCAGGGAGATGGGAAACTATTCTCCTTAAGACAACGTTTAAACAGTTTTGTAAGGATGGGCGCTAATTCAGGTTGAAGTTTTTTGAGTACTATAATTGGAATACCATCAGGGCCAGTTGCTTTACTCGAATCAAGGTTTTTGATTAGCTTCGCAACATCACGTACAGATATACGTATATCACATAGCGTGTTTTCTGATACAGGAGGAAATATTGGGGGTTGGCGGTCTTGGTCGCAAAGGGTAGAATTAGCTGCAAAGTTCTTGACAAAGAGTTTGGCTTTGTCTGATGCTGACGAGATTACCTCAGGTCCATTGATAATAGTTGGGATGGAGCACACGCTTCTGTTCAGGATTCTGTTTGCTATTTGCCAAAACTGGTGGGAACCAAGCCGCTGCTCAGCTACTTTGGACTTAACAGATTGAGCATACAACACTCTTGCGTTCCTTATTACTTTCTTACAATGGTTGCTGGCAGTCCTGAAAACGGCTTTAGTTTCCATACATCTATTACGTTGGAAGCAGTGGAAAAAGTGATTTCTGTGCGCAATGGCAGCAGCACATTCTGGAGAGAACCATGGCTGGCTGTTAGGTTTTTGCTGAAACTTTTTAGAGGGTATGAAATGGTCAATACCTACAATTAACCATTCAGTTAGGTCTAATACTATAGAGGACACATCCTTTTTAAACATGGAATGCAGAGGTAGATCAGATATAAATACATAAAGCTTTAAATTAGTGTGTCCTCAACAACAAATATATTAACATTATATTAATACGTCTGTGTCACACATGTCTATCCTAAAAAAAATATTTTCCCTAATTTTCTTAAAAGAACCTACTGATACAATTCTCTTAGATATTAACATATTTGGTGATGACGCCATGCACTCACTGTTCTAGAGAGGTTTGCAAAACGGACGCTCACAAAGCTAAGTCAATATCTGAATGCGAATAAAATGACTCCCAGCTTTTAATTGAATAAAAAATATGAATAGAAAATAACACCTAACAATAAGTAACATAAATGCAAACTAACAACTAAGACCTGTCTGTTTTTATTTCATAACTAGCAGGCCTACCCAGAGTTGCCCGGTAGAAAGTGTTACATATTTCGTTAAAAACTTCTATATCTTTATCCATCTTGCTATATATCTCTATTTCCGCCCTCTATCGTTTCCCTCTTTCTTCTCCTCATCTTCCATCTGTCCAATTCCTTTCCCTCTGTGGACAAACGTGGTGGCTTCAATAAGTCTCAAGACTTTTTTGTAGAGGTATTTAAAATTGTCGTCAACTCTTGAAAATTCAGTATATTATTGCTATACAGCTTATAAGATGACTGGTCAATTCTTATGATTTCAGGTTCAAATGAACAGCTACAGCAGGGATCGGAAGGCACCGTACTAAAGCCTGGTTGTCAGAGCTGGTGTATTTACAAGATGCAATTTGGATGTGAGGACAAATTAGAAAAAAACGTGTGCAATAAAATTTTGTTTAAAACTTGGGGCAATGCCACGGAAGAGTATAGTATGCTTCACACTGCTTTTGGGCCATTTTTCATGAATCGTGCATCAGTTTTTTAGTTATATATTGGATGCAAGGGAGGCGGGACTATGATGAGAGATGGAATAAGGAAGCCAGAAAAATTGCAAAGATAAGGACTGTCGTGTAAGGTGTATTCCAATTTCTGCTGTAACTATTCATTTGAACCTGAAATCATAAAAATTAGGCAGTTATCTAAAGAGAATATAGCAATGATGGTCGTCCATGGCTTGCAAAGATAATCGTGCAATTGTTCTGTGGGTCCAAAGATAGCTTGTTAAACTGATTACTTTGTAATAATTCCCACATGGTGGACACCGGTGAGATAATTCTGTGTCAGAGATGTTGATTGTTCTGCTTTTGCTAATGCCACGCTTTCTTTTTCGTTCTTCATTATTGTTGTGAAGTTGTGAACCACAATTTCTGCTATATCACAACTTGCGCGCGAATTTGTTTAAAGTAAAGAGAACTTGCGCAGTATTGTCCGCAATGCTTCGCTTGAAAAACAATCTGGATCCAATGGCAAGATATAAACAGGACTACTGAAGATTTTTTATAGTGCATGAGTTGCGTACAACTTGCCAAATTGTGGTTAAAGTAACTATCTAATTTTCCTTCAGGGTTGTTTCCGTTTAGATTAGACTGCCTTTCAGGGCGTACGAGCTCAACCTTCCTGCGTTTGGAATAGGAGTTTTCCTACTCTTTAGGACATAAATAAATAAATACAAATCCAACATATACAATACGTAGATCAAGGAGTAGTGAGCTAAGGTATTTTGTGCTAAGTTCAACTTGAAGGAGCGTATAAAACGGTATAATTCCTCAACAATCATGACGATGGTGATGATGGGTATAATCAAATAACTTTAAACGTGTTTTTATTAATTCGTGTATAGCAATAACATACTGACTACTGATGAACTGTTTTTAATATGTAATGTAGGCTAAGACAGGGAAACGTAATGCAGGTAAAATTCTGCAGATAAATTTGCATGAGCAACTAATATGAGAAAGCAATAAAGATGACAATCAGAATTATGCAATAACCGCGAATGGGTTTTATGAATGCACTGCACTGGTGAGTTAATTGGTACAGTTTCGAGCAAAGTAATATATAGATCAATCAAGATTGGAATGAATCGGCGTGTGTACTTTCGACTGACTGATCTTTGAACCGAATGAACTAAGTTCATCTTTAATTCTCTTTGAAAAACGACACCAAACGTAACTCAATGGAAATTAAGGATCGCTGAACCATAAACGTTTGAAATAGCATTTATTCGGTTGGAATACCAGTGTCAGTTTATATATGAATATATCGCTATTCATAATATATATATATATATATATATATATATATATATATATATATATATATATATATATATAACGAAAATGTGTGTATGTATGTATGTATTTATGTATGTTTGTATGTGTGGTTGTGTGTCCGTTAAAAACTTTCGACAGACAGGATGAAAATTCACAAACTCGGTATCATATTGAAGCTCCATCCTTCCCCCTAAAAATACCGAGAAATTGACCAAAAACGTTCATTTTTTTTCACCCCAAAATCGACAATTTTCGACAGGGTGGGTCAACAAAAACCGTCCCCTTGTGACGACAATCGGTTCTACGCATGCGTCAGATGACGTCATGACCTGATTTACTTTAAATAGTTGAAGAACTGGCTAAATTTCATGTAAGGCGTTTTAGCTCAGTTTGTTAGCACGATGGTTCGTTATCTAAAGGTTTTGGGTTCGAATCGGGGTGTGAGATGTCTTTTTTTTTTCGATTTTTAAAATTTAAATATTGAACTAGTGTTTTTTAAGCCATTTTTCACGTAACGTTAACTCTTATGTTTATTTTTTTTTTACTTCGCTTATTCTTAGTGACACCCCAAAAACACCCGAATACCCACCGATTTTTTAAATTTTAATATCGAAACAGGCTTATTTAATCCATTTTTTACGTGTTTTTTTTTATTTTAACGTTCGGTTCTCTGTTTTCTTTTTTTTTTCGATTTTTACATTTAACATCGTTCGTTTGCCTTACGTTAGTTTTTGTGTATTAAGTTTTAACGTTCGTTTTCATGTTTTCTTTTTTTACTTCGCTTATAACAAACAGACCTGGTCATTGACCTCATTCTGCCTTTTTTATTCCATCCATTCTCCTCCCTCTCCTCATTGCCAACATTTTCCTTTCTTTATTCAGTATAACGTGTCTCTATCAATCACTTCTTTTTCTCGATTTCTTTCCCACGTTTACCGTGTTTTTCTCCGTATCACCATTATCATTATCAGGCTTCTTTCTCACTCTTGGTGAATGAGAGTCTTATATAGTTTTTCATTCCACCTTATAAATGTCTCAAGTCATTCACAAACTTTCTATTGCTATTTTGAAAAATAACTAGCCTGGGTGCCTGGCTTTACTCCGGTGTTTGGAGGTGTGTGTTGAGCAAAACAAAAAAGTGGCAATAGGCAGGTAGGCTCGAACCCGTACCTCGAAGGAGGAAAAGAACGTGGAAAAAACGTGATTTCTTTGCTGTTGTGGCGGACGTGGTGAAGATTCAAATTAAGGCTAGTCAATCGACAAAAGTGGATGACTTTCGAAAATATCGACGAAAAAAGCGGCCCCCTTGTAGAAAAGGGCCCACTCGAGGTTGAAGGAATTACTGTTTTATTCAGTTTTTCGATATTTATCGTCCGAAGGGTCAACCTTCCAAACGATACCGAATCGTGAAAATCAGTGGAAGGTTTTAGGCATACATATGATGATTGCAACGTCTTGTCAGACGAAAGCCACTCCCTCAGTCACTAAATGTCCATGTGCCCGAATATGACTTTTTAGCCCTGCCAACGACTTGCACACCCTCAAGCAGACATGACACTGGAAACGCTCACTGATTTGTATGAGACTAACAGCAGCGGAACCTGTATTATCGTTGGCTTTCATGTGATTAACAAAACCTGCCTTCGACAACAGAGCCCGATCACACACCTTACCGATCCAGAGATCTCCATGGTTGGGCGGCAAGGTTTGGCATTTCCTACATGCTCTCTTAAGCTTCTCTCGGTCTATTTTGGCTGCTTCATAGTGATCTGCACCCCTGTATATCAGTGTCATCCACTGCCTGCGATCATACGCTAGGGACTCCCAACTGTCAACAGGAATATGAAAGCTCACCAGAAACTCCTTGATGCTATCATGAAAACGTTTTTTGTGCTTGTGCTGGGGTCTTTTTCCAAGAAAGAGCTCACCATAGAACAATTGTTTTGGGAGACGATAGTCTTCAAACCGGATGAGATGACCCGCCCAACGCAACTGGTTCTTAATAACAATGGTAGCAATACTGGTTGTTTTGGCCCTTTTTAAGACATATGTATCAGGGACAAAGCTATGCCACTTTAAACCAAGAATGTGTCTAAGGCAGTGCTGATGGAACCTCTCGAGCAATTGTATATGTGTCCGGTACAAGGTCCAAGTTTCAGATGCGTAGAGTAGGGATGGTACTACACATGCTTGATATACTGAAATTTTAGTTGTCAGAGTCAGATCACCGTCAGACCAGACTCTATCTTGTAGCCTTCCAAAAGCATTAGATGCCTTGCTGATTATTTCCGCATTAAGAGTGCCATCATTTGATAAGGCACTCCTAAGGTAGACAAATTTTTTTACGACTTCAAGGCGCTGTACACAGACGAAGATATCAGGTTCCACATATAGATCATTGGGAGCGGGAGTGTACATGACTTTAGTTTTCTTAATGCTAACTGTCAGTCCGAAGCAGGTACAAGCATTTTTAAAGAGGCCCATCACTAGTTGCATATCTATTGGGAGTGTGTTACCAGGTCAGCATCATCAGCATACAACAGTTCCCTAACAAGTCCATCACTAACAAGTGTTTTGGCTTGGAATCTTCTGAGGGTGAGCACCTTTCCAGTCGTTCGGAATCTAATATAAACACCCATATCACAATCGTGGAAACCATACCAGAGCACAGCAGTCAAATAGAGCTAAAACAATGTTGGTGCAGCTATATCACCCTACTTCACAATATTATCAATGGGGAATTCGTCCGAAAGCTGACCATTGAAGTTGACGCGACCTTTCATACTATGATGAAGTTGCTTGAACTTGTCTGTAAAAGCAGGTGTACAGCCAAATTTTCCAGCACTTTCCAGAGAGCCTCACGGTTGACTGTGTCAAACGCCTTGGTTAAGTCCACAAACACCTGGCAAAGAGGCATACGCTGTTCAATATATTTTTCCAAGAGCTGTCTAGCAGAAAACACCGTATCCACAGTTCCTCGCCCACCTCTAAAACCAGACTGGGATTCCGGAAGGATATTAGGACATACATACTTTTCCAATCGGTTTAGCAAATACCTTTCCAACCGCACTCAGCAGCGAGATACCTTGATAATTTCCACAATCAGATCTTGTACCCTTTCCTTTGTACAACATAACCAAGATGGCATCTACCCAATCTTGGGCACCCTGCCATACTGACAGTATCAAAGAGTGGACCACAAAATGTACATTGACACCACCATGTATCAGCAGCTCAACAGGGATGCCATCCAGCCCAGGGGCTTTGTTCGATTTTATCTGTTTTATGCAGTCAACTGTTTCCACAAGAGTTGGTTCAACATCAAGTTCCGGACAAAAGGAACATTAAGGGATACTTTCTATTGCAGCAACATCAACATTGGATGGGTTATGAAAAGGATCATGAAAGTGTTCATGCCATCGATGCTTAATTTCATCTGAGGTTTTCAGCAAGGTTTTCCTGTCCTTCGACAGGAGTGGTGTAGTTGAAGAGGATTTCGGACTATAAGCCTGATGAAGCAAAGTGTAGAATGTCTTGACATCTCTATGATCGTAGGCAGTCTGTATCTCCCTGGAGAGGTTAGACCACCATTTGTTTTTTTTATTTGGCGCACACAACACTGAACCTTACATACATACATACATACATACATACATACATTTAAACAGATAGGAGAGATTTATCCTATAGAGAGTAAGTAACTTTTGTTTTCACATAATTTTGTACTTCATTTTAAAATATGTTTTTTTAAGTTAAATTCATTTAATTTTAATTCCATATTTTTAAATTCATTTTTGCAATCAAAACTAGCATACTACTACATTATGGTTAATGGACGCTATTGTGGATCGTGTAAGACAGGAGACTCTAGAAAGTTAAGCAGCGAGATGTTTGTTCATATTACATTTATACTTTCACAGGTCTATACAGTCCGGAAAGCAGGGAGGGATTTCCGGATCTTGAAGTCTAAAGGAAGAAACTATTAGAGTAGAAGGCTTCTTGAGTATAAGGCTGATTTCAACAGTCAATACACGGAGTGTGTTTCTTTACGTTTTGTTGAGATATTGTTCAGCAGGGGAAAAAGGTTAATTAGATTACTTAAAAACATCCATTAAATTACTTAAAAACATCCATTAAATCACTTAAAACATCCCTTAAATTACTTAAAACATCAATTAAATCACTTAAAAACATCCATTAAATTACTTAAAAACATCAATTAAATCACTTAAAAACATCCATTAAATTACTTAAAAACATCAATTAAATCACTTAAAAACATCCATTAAATTACTTAAAAACATCAATTAAATCAATTAAAAACATCCATTAAATTACTTAAAACATCAATTAAATCACTTAAAAACATCCCTTAAATTACTTAAAACATCAATTAAATCACTTAAAAGCATCCATTAAATTACTTAAAAACATCAATTAAATCACTTAAAAACATCCATTAAATTACTTAAAAACATCAATTAAATCACTTAAAAACATCCATTAAATTACTTAAAACATCAATTAAATCACTTAAAAACATCAATTAAATTACTTAAAAACATCAATTAAATCACTTAAAAACATCCATTAAATTACTTAAAAACATCAATTAAATCACTTAAAAACATCAATTAAATTACTTAAAAACATCAATTAAATTACTTAAAAACATCAATTAAATTACTTACAAACATCAATTAAATTACTTAAAAACATCAATTAAATTACTTAAAAACATCCATTAAATTATTTAAAACATCAATTAAATTACTTAAAAACATCAATTAAATCACTTAAAACATCCATTAAATTACTTAAAAATATCAATTAAATCACTTAAAAACATCAATTAAATTACTTAAAAACATCAATTAAATTACTTAAAAACATCAATTAAATTACTTAAAAACATCCATTAAATTACTTAAAAACATCCATTAAATTACTTAAAAACATCAATTAAATTACTTAAAAACATCAATTAAATTACTTAAAAACATCAATTAAATTACTTAAAAACATCAATTAAATCACTTAAAAACATCAATTAAATTACTTAAAAATATATATTAAATCATTAAAACCATCCATTAAATTACTTAAAAACATCCGTTAAATTTCTTAAAAATAGACCAGAGATGCAAGATTGCGGCGATGGGACAGGTGTGCCGATAGTGCGGGTACTATCAGAGGGTAGACCCTTTTTTGGACACCGTCTATAAGTGTTAAAATAATAGATAATGCAACAGTCAATATGTGACAAGGATATTCCCCACGTGAACGAATATTGGCTTTCTAAATATACACGACATTCTCCGGTATGGGCAATTTTCTATCACCGTGTATGAAACTCATCATCTCTGCAGCATTTCTAGTGATGTCCTCAATGGATTTATCCAAATTTAAGTTGTTTGCGAATGTTAGAATTTTTGAAGTCATGTTTTTTTATGTAAAATGTTATTTGTAATTGAAATCAGTGGTTTAATCAGGATTTTTAGTTGTTAAAAGAAAGACGTTTATTCTTAGTAGCATTAAATGTTGCCATCTATTTATGCTGCCATTGTACTACGGATTACAGATTGTTTTCTCAGGGTTTTGATATTTCATCAAAAATGTGTACATTCGTTATTCTACCATATTTTTTAGAGCATTAGGTCTTCGGCAAATATAATCATTTTGGAAACGGTTTTCTGTTTGGCAGTTGATTTGTGAATATTATGAACAATAATGGTTCAAGAATCAACCTCTTAATCACACCTGTGTAAATATGATTTCCGGGTTAACGCCAAGACACACTTTTCTAGACACTGCTGGTTGGTGACGAAAGTTACCTATAGCTAGGTGTACCCACATAGAGTAACTGATATTCTCAAATAAGCATCCTCTAATCTAACAAGGGCTGGTGTGTCGAACTGATTATGCTATGTATGCACGCATAATTCGTGACGCACTCAAGCAATTAAGACTTGCACTTTCACCGCTAACCCGATGTAAAAGTTAAATTCACTTAAGAATAGAACAAAACAAAGACAAAGTAACAAATGATGCAAACTAAAGACAACGCACTGACACCTACAAACCTCTTGGGCACTGCCCCTTGGCAGTACTTGCGTCTGTGGGCAAACGCACAAGCTTAACGTTATACGTTGCTGTCATTTGTTCTTCCCTGCAGGGATTGTCTCCGCTCGGCTGGAGATTGCGTTTCTAGAACAATCCAGCATTGTTAATCAATCACGTTTGAAAAATGAACGTTATTTAATGTTGGCGTTAGCCCCCATGGTTCAATAACCCAACGTCGACATTTTACAGAGTAAATAAAATTATCTTTCCTAAATGAAATTCCCCTGTCTGCGCTCGATGAGTGATTATGAAAATAATCTTTTAAATAATTACATTCCATTCGATATGAAACACGCTGAACGCATCGTACCTATTTCTATAATGATGCATTGAGACCATTTATAGATTTAACTTGCTAGACGTCCGAGGTTGTCCGATCGTACAATACGCTTAAATATGATATTTTAATTAATGCAGATTGCGTATGTATTATTATAGAATAACTCCTCTATTAATTATTATTGAATTGTTAATTCGTATTATTGGAGTGTTAATTCGTATTATTAGATTGTTAATCTTTATTATAGAATCATTTGAAGTTTTATTTTCACAAGGTTTCAATCGACGTAAACTTTTACGTTTTTCAGGTGCATCTTGTCGAACCCAAATATTCGCAAGAACTCGTGGCGTATTAGATAAAATACTTTGTAAAATTCAGTTGTAAATTACATTCTTCTGGAAGTTAACGGTTAATTTTATATGGTGCTAACGACACTCAAACTACAATTGAAAATTACTTGGGACTTCGAAGCACTAAAATCTGACGTAATAATAACACGCTACTCTCGTGGATTAAATGAAGGGTTTCGATTGACATTCCACGTAATGGGAGACCGGATGTTAAGGTGTAAAAATAACACCCAAAATGAGGACAGTATTCTAAAAAAATCAAACAATGCTAGTAGAGTATCTGTTTTCGGACGGGTATAAAATAACAATAATTGTTTTTTTTGCAATTTATAATGATATTTTTTATTTTAGTATAGTAATTATCACCTCTCATAACCGTTGAACAAAACTCTTTCATCTCTTGCCGTTTTCGTTCTAGCCGTGTTTTCTTAATGATCATTAAAGGGTGCGAACACTGGTTTACAAGTATATAGTGACGTTCCTGTCCCGGGCGCCACCAAATGCCCTGACGATCATTAATATCTAGACTCACAGCTCGTGGGTCAGAGGTACTTTTAGAAGTTCAACTTGGCAGCAAAACACCGTCCAATTAAAGAAATCCTTCGTTTTGGATGCGTAGACGTGTTCTCGGGGACGACTATTAAAAATTAAAATTCAAACTTGAGTCAAACTTTGATTGCATAGTTTCTGGCCAACCGCTGATAAAAAGCATGAAGCAATAATAAAAATGAAACTTTCCTGGTGAGGGGAGAAAAGAAATCGACTTTTGTTTGTCTTAATAAAAATGTAAAACGAATCAGTTCGTCATAAGACGTCACAACGCTGACTGTAAATCTGTGGACCTTGTTCTAGAGTTCAACATAAACTTACTCATTGAAGACAATAGCTTCGATAAATCATTTTTTTTATTACATTTTCACCCCAAACAAGGCACATTGCCACTTTGGTGTAGGGGGCTACTATCAGGGGAAACATCTACTGGGGTACTATGTAGGGATTAGGGCAGCGAGATGTTGGTTCACGTTGCACTTGAACTTATGCATCCCAGTACAGTTGGGGAAGCAGTGACCTGGAATGGAATTCCAAAGTCTAGCAGTTCTGGGGAAGAAACTACTGGAGTAAAAAGATCTTTTACATCTAGGGATCTCTACAGTGTGGGGTGGGATTTTGCAGCTTGTCGGGTCTGTCGAGGGTGTTCACGTCGTGAGGGGACAAGTGCTTGCAGTTCTTCAGAGCATTCACCATTATAATACTTGTAGAACAGGCAGAGGGATGCAACGTTTCGACGATGGGACAGAGGCTGAAGCTTAGATGCCAGTTTAGGGCCAGTCAGCCTTTTTATAATATCTCGTTGTTTTGAGCACTGGCTCTTCAGTTTTGGGTCTAGAGTTTAGGGCGATTTCAACCATTATCACCGCATGATTAGCGTTCCCAAGTGGGCTGTCGGCGTTCGTTACACAATCATCAGGAACTGTGGTCAAAAACAGATCTAATAGTGATGCGTGTTGTTCTTCCTGATCAGGGAAGCGGGTTGGAAAAGTAACAATTTGCGATAGGGAGTGAGATACAGAGAAGCTATGAATTGCGCTGCCTGCTGCATTTGTGTAAGTAGAGAATCCAAGCCAGTTTTTGTGTACCTTAACTTCGACAGATTCAAGGAAAGCACAAGGTCATATTATTCGAGCTACGTGAATCATATTCAAAGAGGGAAAAGGGCCATATTAGTCGAGCGCCGTGAATGAAATACATAAAGAATATCAGAGGACTTTACTCATCTGGATATACAATCAATTGAAAAATTATATTTATTCTTGGTTTAATCGATATGTTTTTATCGGTTGAGTGCAGAACTTGTTGAACTATTCTTTTTTCTGAAATTGTTGCTCGAACTGTGAATTACTTTATAAGTGGTGCGTATGAAACCACGTTGTGAATAGTATACTTTTTTGCAGCCTCTAGAACTTTGCGCCCCGACATTGTGTTCCACAATCAAGACTTTGAGCGACTCTAATGTCTTATAATCATAATCATGATTCTAATGATTTCTTCCTTTCTTTCTTTTTTCTCTTCTCTAGTTTGACTTTGCTGAAAAAAATAGAAGTATATATGTGTATATATATATATATATATATATATATATATATATATATATATATATATATATATATATATATATAAAATACCAAATAGAATACAAATTTGGATTTTACCGTCATTGGATAATTTACCTTTCACCAGACTGTCCACTCATGTAAAATCACCTTTTTTTTCACCATATTCCCTCTGCTTCACTTTTTGTTATCAAGTAAGATCTTTGACTTACTTGCAGTTTCATCAAATACTTTTGCATGCAAAATCCAATCCTGCATTTTGCTAATTCCTACCATCTGATTAGAAGGAAAGTATTTCTTTGAAACTCCGCGAATTAAGGACTATCCACTTATTAAGTGTTTCCTTTTCAGCTTAAATATGTTTTTAACATTTTTATTAACTATTTGCTCTTATATATACTAGCATGGGCGCCCGGCGTTGCCCCGGTGTTTTGATGTGTATGCTGAGCAAAAAAAAAAAGTGGTAGTAGGAAGGCAGGCTCGAACCCGTACCGCAAAAGAGGAAAAGAACGGAGTAAAACCTAACGTTTATGCTGTTACGACCACCGCCAAACCGGAAGCGACATTTTTAAAAATTAAGGCTAGATAATATAAAGGAGATATAACTTTCAAAAATATCGGCGAAAAAAGTGACCCCCCCCTGTAGAAAAGTGCCTAGTTGAAAGGGAAGATATTAATGTTTTTAGACAATTTTTCGATATTTGTCGTATGAAATATCGAACTTTAAAACGATACTGATCTTGAAAAAATCCGTCGCCTCTATTGAAAGTTTAAGGCAGACATGCAAACAGATATACATACATACATTTATATATTGGTAACTAAAAATTTTCCACCCAAACTGATAAAAAAAGCTTGCCCTATCTCTGAATACCCTTTATGTAAAATTTCAAATGTTTAGACCAGAAATTGTCTGAGTAATTTGGTATAGACCGCAGACGTCAATTTTTTTTTTTAAATTTGACCCCTATTATGACCCCTTACAATTTATAGTTTCGGGCTCAAATCACTTTATTAAGTTAGATCCAGGTTCAAGGAACCTATATCTAAAATTTCAAGTGTCCAGACCCAAAATTCTCGGAGGAGTTTGGTAGTGTTCTTAAAGGTCAAATCGTTGAAATTTGACCCCTTAACAGCCAAATTTCTGGCTGACACCCGTCGCATCGATTTTCCCAAATCTCAGTACCCGGTATTTCAAATTTCGAGTCTATAGACTAAAAATTGACAGAGTTATTGCGTAGGGAAATGTACACAGACAGACAGACAGACAGACACGTTCACTTTTATAGATATATAGATATATATATACAAAACAGAAGACTGTTAAGTGAAGCGAAGATATGATGGGCGGCTTGTGTGTCGGTTTATACCAACCCTAATCGGGTTTCATTGGCTTCCTCCAAAGAAGGAAGTTCCATGGGAGTATGAAATTCATAAGTGGTCCAAGTCCTATGTATATACCCGTTAAGGGAGATGACGCCGTAAGGTTTTTCAATCTCTTGCAGGGAGCTGTCAACGTCCTCCTACATACAGCGCCTGGTATCCCCAAATTAGTTACCCATTTAAGTAATAATCATGCTCAACGTTGCTTAACTGCGGTGATCTGACGGGAACTAATGCGTCAACGTGAGTATACCGTATATATTGATGAACGGTTTAGGAAGATTGAAATCTGTGTGAGGGTGAAAATCGACAGTTTTTATTATAAAATAGATATGCCGAATAGGAGGCGAAACCCCCAGTTGTGTCAAATCAGTCGGTTAAAAAGTATCCGCAATGAATTTTCTATATACCAAGGCAGAGACCCTTCGACGAAAATTACGTGGAATTGACTGCAAGAAAGCGTATTAAACGAGACCTATGTGGCTTAATGTTAAGGTTCCCGGTAAGTTCGTCTGTATCCGTTCGAGTCCGATCCTCGTTTATACAAAAAATCATGCTGATGAGCCATGCCGAAAGCGAAACACATGTGCATAAATAACTGTATTTTAGTATTAAATAGAGATACATACCGAAATAGATAGGTTTCAAAATATATTGAACTACGTGAGAAGATACATATGCGTGTATGTGATAAGAGCCTACATCAGTATAGATATTATTGAAACCATAGGCGAATTGTAAAAATGAATATGTGCGAAATATTTGCAACGCTTGCAGTGAAATGCATTATTTTCCTGAAAATTACTTGGTTACGAGACATCTGTATCTATGACATCAGCGCACTGAATAAAGATGCTAGCGTAATAATGGACGCAGTAAACTGATTTTTAGCCTGCGGCAGAATACACATAATACATACATCTAGACATACAGCAAGTCTTTACAAAGACGGAGACTTCTTCCTTAATTCGGTAGTAGAAATCTATATAGGTGTACATTTTAAAAGAGAACAGAATTAATGGTGATAATAAGAAGACTCATAATATTCCAAAGAACGGCTGTATTATTATCGTTTTTTTTTCTGTTTTGTAATACTTTTGCGATTGTGTTATCTATCTATCTATCTATCTATCTATCTCTATATATAAAAGTGAATGTGTCTGTGTGTCTGTCTCTGTGTACATTTCCCGACACAATAACTCTGCCAAAGTTTAGTTTACAGACTCGAAATTTGATAAATAGGGTACTGAGATTTGAGAAAATCGATAGCATCAGTTTTTGGCCAGAAATTTGGCGACTAAGGGGTCAAAGTTCAACAATTTGACCTTTCAGAACTCTACAAAACTCCTCCGACAATTTTGAGTCGACGCACTTGAAATTTTAGATATAGGTTTCTTGGACATGGATCTAACTTAATAACTTGATTTGAGCCCAAAAACAATACATTTTAAGAGGACTTTATACGGGTTAAATTTAAAAAAATTGACCTCTGCGGTCTCTTCCAAATTACTCAGACAATTTCTGGTCTAAATATTTGAAATTTTACATAAAGAGTATTCAGAGATAGGGCAAGCTTTTTTATCAGTTTGGGTCGAAAATCTTTAGTTACGAATATATAAATGTATGAATGTATGTCTGTTTGCATGACCGCCTTAAACTTTCAATAGAGGCGACGGATTTTACCAAGATCAATATCGTTTTTAGTTCGACCTTTCATACGACAAATATCGAAAAATTTGGTAAAAACATTAATATTTTGACCTTCAACTAGGAACTTTTCTACAGGGTGGGGGTCACTTTTTTCGCCGATATTTTTTAAAGTTATCCTCTCCTTTAGATTGTCTAACCTTAATTTAAAAAAAAAAAATGCCACTTCTGGTTTGGCGGTGCTCGTAACAGCATAAACGTTATGTTTTACCCCATTCTTTTCTTCCTTGGCAGTACGGGTTCGGGCCTTCCTACTACCATTTTTTTTTTTTGCTCAACATACACATCCAAACACCCGGGAAACGCCGGGCTGAAATGCTAGTATATATATAAAAAAGTGAACGTGTGTGTGTGTGTCTATGTCTGTGTGTCTGTGTGTGTGTTTGTCTACATTTCCCTACGCAATAACTCTGTCAATTTAAAGCTTACAGATTCGAAATTTAAATATACAGGGTACTGAGATTTGTAAAAATCGATGTGATTGGTTTTCGGACAGAAATTTGGTGATTAAGGGGTCAATGTTCAACGATTTGACCTTTGAGATCTCTACCAAACTCCTCCTACAATTTTGGATCTAAACACGTGTAATTTCAGATATGGTCTCCTTGGACATGGATCTAACTTAATACCTCGATTTGAACCCTAAACAATACATTTTAAGGGGTCATAATAGGGGTCAAATGAAAAAAATTGACCGTCTTTTTTGTTTTTTTGTTTTGCTCAGCATACATCTTCAAACAACCGGGCAACGCCGGGCAGCCATGCTAGTATATCTTTAAAAGTGAACGTGTATGTGTGTCTGTGTGTCTCTCTCTGTATCTGTGTACATTTTCCTTCGCAACAAATCAGTCTGCAGACTCGAAATTTGACATACAGGGTACTGAGATTTGGGAAAATCTGTGATCAGTTTTGGCCAGAAATTTGGCTGTTTAGGGGTCAAAGATCAATGATTTGAGCTTTGAGAACTCTACCAAACTACTCCGACAATTTTGGGTTTAAACACTTGAAATATTAGATATAGGGACTGTGGACATGGATCTAACTTAATAACTCGATTTGAGCCCAGAACAATACATTTTAAGAGGTCGTAATAGGGGTCAAAGTTAAAAAAAATTGACCGTTTTTTTTTTGCTCGCCATGCACTTCCAAGCACCCAGGAAACGCCGGGCACCCATGCTAGTATATCTATAAAAGTGAAAGGGTCTGTCGGTGTGTGTGTGTGTGTCTGTCTGTCTTTCTGCCTATGTACATTTCCCGACCTAATAATCTGCCAATTTTTGATCTACACACACGAAATTTGAGATACAGGGTAGGGAGACTTGGGAAAATCTTTGTAATCCGTGGTCGGCACAAAATTTAGCTGTTAATGGATCAAAGTTCAACGATTTGACCTTTGAGAACCCTACCAAACTCCTCCGACAAATTTCAGTATAAAAAAGTGAAATTTTAGATATAGGTTCCTTGAAAATGGATCTAACATAATAACTTGAATTAAACCTAAAAAAATAACTGTTAAAGGGAATCATAATAGGGGTTAAAGTTTTAAAAAATTACCTCTGCGGTCTCTATCAAATTACTCAGACAATTTCTGGCCTGAATATTTGAAATTTTACATAAAGGGTATTTAGAGATAGGGCAAGCATTTTAATCGGTTTGGGTCGAAAATTTACAACTAGCAATATAAAACTGTATGCATGTATGTTTACATATCTGCTTGAAACTTTCGAGAGAGGCGACAGTTTTCACAAGATCAGGATCGTTTTGAAGCGCGACCTTTCAGGGGATAAATACCGAAAAAATTGGCTAAAAGCATTTATATCTTCACCCTCAACTGGGCACTTTTCAACAGGGAGGCATCGCTTTTTTAACCGTTATTTTCGAAAGTCATACCGTCTTTTGGATTGTCTATCCTTAATCTAAACCTACGTCACTTCCGGTTTGGTTGTAGTCGTAACAGCAAAGACGTCACCTTTTTTTCGTGTTCATTTCTGGGTTTATTGAAACTGTATGAATAACTGCAACATTGTAACAATCTAAGAAATGGGAGATGTTTTTGCACCACTTTACCTCTCTCTCTCTCTCTTATTATATATATATATATATATATATATATATATATATATATATATATATATATATATGACTGTTGAGCTGGATTAAATCCGACGATATGAAATAATGACCATCCCTCTTGAAGAAGCCCGCATAAATCGGGCGAAACGTTGAGTATTCAGGTCCTTCCACCTCCATTTTATTTCATATGTATATATATATATATATATATATATATATATATGCATGTATTATATATATGTGCGTATGTGTGTGTGCATAAAAGATGAACCCAGAAGGACTTGAATGTACTTGGACAACCGAAATATATATATATATATATATATATATATATATATATATATATATATAAAGGAACAAACCGTATTATGTGTTCATCAACGTTTCGTCTTTATTCGAGACTTCCTGTGGATGAATGAGATTAAGAAACGTTTCTTGATCTCATTAATCCAGAGGGAGTCTCGAAATAAAGACGAAACGATGATGAACAAACCGTATCATGTATTCATCAACGTTTCCTCTATATAGTACGGTGTGTTCCTTTTTATTTCTCTATTGTGTCGGAATACTATTTCCATTATTTTCATCATATATATATATATATATATATATATATATATATATATATATATACACATACATATATATATGCATACATATATATACATATATATTTATATATACATATATACATATATATATACATATATATACGTGTATATATATATATATATATATATATATATATATATATATATATATATATATATATATATATATATATATATATATATATATATATATGAAAAGAACAGGGACGATATTATAACATTATTGAAAAAAGGGGGAAAATGTGGACTTTTAGAAAATGCTACACGTTCGTCTCCAGTGTCGCGGGACTTCTACCGGAGAATGTTAAGTTGTAAAAAGCGAAATATACTTAATATGAGAGGAGAAGTCCATGAAAAACTTAGATGTGAAAACAGAAAAAGCGTATTCGGGTGGCTGTTTTTGCATTGTACGCAAGGCCCGTTGCAAACAGCATCTCTATATTTTAGACGACGTGACTGTACTAATACGCAAACACTCGCTCTGTAGGCAAAAGCAGCTTTCGCACGAATTAAACCTGTTTTAAGAGCTGTGATTTGCCAATAGAAACTGCCTACATTGCGTCATGATTTCTTGTTTCTGCACTTATTTGCAGGCAAGTTAATATTTTTTTATTTCGTCCTAGGTTCTGAAATATGGACAATATAACATAACTCACAGAAGAGATGTTGCGAGTTTGTCTCTGATGTATCGTTATTTTCATGGAAAGTGTTCGACTGAGCTTCAATCTATGGTCCCCCCTCGCCAAAATTTCACAAGAAACACTCGTCTAGCTGTAAATAATTCCCCCCACTCTTTATCTGTGCCTAAACCTAAACGTAGATTCCATGAACAAAGCTTCTTTCTTAGAACTGCACGCCTGTGGAATTGTCTTCCGTTTTCCTGCTTTCCGGCTGACTACAATATGGTTGTGTTCAAGTCTAACGTAAATAAGTTCTTGATGAGCCGTTCCATATAAGTTATCAAATTTACCAAATTTTCATTACTAATGATTACTATATTGTCTAATTTCTACTGTACACTATTAAACACTTATCCTTGAGTGGCCTCTTGGCCTTGATAACGTGGTGATGCCTGTGTAAAAAATGTATATATATATATATATATATATATATATATATATATATATATATATATATATACAAGCTTTCAGTTTAAACGCAAACTTGCGGGTTTGAAATCTTGCGAACGAAGTGCGATTTATAGCGGTTTACATCTGATAATTAATCAAGCTAACAAAATGTTGTATAACACCGTTTCGAAAGAGAGCCAGATAATGGGTGCTGCAACTTTCACCCTGGAAGTATTGACAGCCGGCACTATCTTAAAACTGAATTTACGGTAAAAGCTACTCCTAATTAAACACTATTCCTAACCTAAATAATTTACCTCAAACCCTTAACCCTACACTTACTGTAACCCTGACTTTAATATTTAACCTCTAACTTTATTATTACTGTAACTATTAACCTTAACTCTCATACCAAACTTTACTTTAGCTGCTATAGTAGCATTCCTGGATATGAATATGTATTTTATTATAGGGGTCCCAGCATACGTTAAAGTGGTTAGTATGCTATACAAAACGGTAGAGTACAACTAAAACTATAATATGTAAGGTTTGTACATAAACAATGTCATTTTGTTATTTTCCACCTAAAAAAATGACATTAATTTTGCACCAATCTGATACCACGTATACGGGCACCGTCGGTACTGTAGTAGAAAAAACAGAAAAAAACTTTGCTTTAACCTAATAATGCAATCGATAGTAATGGGCCGATTAATATCTGACCGCCTTTCCAAACCTTTGCTTTTTTCTATATACCACTGCCCTTTTTTTAAGAATCGAATTACAAACACATATTCTCAGAGATCGGAGAGAAATGGCTTTATTTATCAGCAGGAACTATAATCAAATTACTCGACTGACATTCATGTTTGCGATACCATTGGTTGTCATTTGTAATTAAGCCTTAGATATGAAGGTCAATAGTAATGTATCCCAACGTCGGTCTTGTTTGAGGGGAATGACGCGGTCACACAACACCAAGGACCATTAGTTTGCAATGTCAAAGTCAACTGTGAAAACCATTATTTAACGTTCTTGTCAGATGCAAGTATTTTATTTATTGCTTTGATTCTCTTGCATATGACGTTGAGAAATCAATAATTCTATAAGTCTATTGATTTATGATAGAATACCGCCATTCGTTGGCCTCTTGACAAATGGACGATGAATACTATAAGTCAAAGAAATTCACGTAAAAACAAAATTACATATAACTCATGTTTGGAATGTAGATGTTATTTCCTGTTTAATTTGATAAACATTTTGGAGTTCATTTTACATTTTTAAATAAACAAATATTTATTTATTTAAAAAAAATATGTTTTAAGAATTAACGATGAATTGTATTTATTACAACCCTTATTTGGAGTTTTATTTCTGAGAGGTTTTTAAGGGGGAGATAATTCTCCATTCATTCGAGACGAATCTACACTATTCTCGCACTATCAAATTAGATTTTTTTTTAGTTTAAAAAATACTTTATCAATTTACATGATTTTAGAAGATGACATTTTCGTTTGGTTACAGATACGTACATGATAAATATTTTTATGCATTTTTGTATTTTTTTAATATAGGGATAATTCTGGACAACCACCTAAAAATGTTTGCATTAAATGTCAGTTACTATGCATTTAATTTAATCTATTTATGGTAACCAGCGGAACCTGTGGAAACTCCACGGCAGCAGCTTTCATATATAATATATTGCAGCTGGGTACTCTGTGAACGTTCAGCGTAAATGGAGACACCGCGATATTATTGTAATCTGGTTAATGTAGTGTCAGAATATATCTGGTTATTGCAGTTTATCTCCAATATCCTTATAGGAGTCTATGACATATTTCCATTGTATGAACGCCCGGCGCGAACAGAACCCCTACGATATCATTATACCATCGTTAGACAGAACAGATATTACCATTGAATTTCTATCTAGAAAATTAAAAAAAATCCAATGTCTACTTGAACGCGCACTGAAACGAACTTGAATGAGTATTGAAATGAACTGAAATCCATACTGGAGAGAATTTGAATGCGTACTGAAAAATAGTTGAATGCCTTACTGACAGAATTTACATGCACATTGAAAAGAATTTAAACGCCTACTGGATATAATATTAATGTGTGCTGAAAATATTTTGAATGGATACTGAATAGAATCTGAATACCTACCCGAAAGAATATTTATGAATACTAAAGAGAATAGAATGCGTTCTATAAAATCATTTAAACGCATATATTATTGTATTTGAATGCCTGTTGGATAGAATTTGAATGCGTGCAGAATAGAATGTAAATTCTTACTAGAATTTGAATGTCTACTCGTGAAATTTTAAATGCCGATTGAATAGAATTTGAATGCCTGGCAGACTTTTGGAAGCATGCGGGATCGAATTTTAATATCTACTGAATATAATTTAATATGCATTCGGAACAGATTGTGAATGTCAATTGTAGGGTATCACAGAATGTAAATGCTACATCAGATCGATTTTGAATGCCTATTAGAGCGAATTTTTATGTCAATTAAAACGTATTTGCATGTTCATCAAAGAGGATTAAAATGCATAGTTAAAATAATTTTACTGCATACTGAAGAGAGTTTGCATTCTTATCAGTGAGACACCGATTAAATAGAATTAGAATGTCTATTTAACCAGATTTGAATGCCTACTGAAGAAAATTTAAGTGCTTCCAAGTGAAAATTTTAATGCGTTCTGAAGAAGATTTTAATGCCTACTGATGGGAATTTTAAGACACGCTGAATAGATTTTGAACGCGTACTGTGGTGAGTTTGAATGCCTACTAGAAAGAATTTGAATGCTTACTGAAGGAAATTTGAATGCATACTAGAGAGAATTTGAATTCTTACTGAAGGAAATTTGAATACTTACTGAAGGAAATTTGAATGCCTACTAGAAAGAATTTGAATGCTTGCTGAAAGAAAATTTGAATGATTTCTATTCCGAATTTGAATGACTACTAAGGGAAATTTTAAGGCCTACAAGGCAATAGTTACATGCTGTCTCAAGGGAATTTGCATGCTTACCAGTTAGATACGCACTGAATAGAATTAGAATGTCTATTATAGCAGATTTGAACGCCTACTGAAAAGAATTTAAGTGCCTCAAAGTGAAAATTTAATGCGTTCTAAAGAAGATTTATACGCCTAATAATGAAGAGATCTTGAACGCGTAGTGTGGTGAGTTTGAATGCCTACTAGAGAGAATTTGAATGCTTACTGAAGGGAATTTAAATGCCTACTAGAGAATTTGAATGCTTACTGAAAGAAAATTTGAATGATTTCTTGAGAGAATTTGACTGCTTACTAAAGGAAATTTGAATGCCTACTAGAGAGAATTTGACTGCCTACTGAAGGAAATTTGAATGCCTACTAGAGAGAATTTGACTGCCTACTAAAGGAAATTTGAATGCCTACTAGAGAGAATTTCAATGCTTACTGATATAAAATTTGAATGATTTCTATTCCGAATTTGAATGGCTACTAAGGAAACTTTGAAAGCCTAGAAGGTGATAGTTGAATGATTTCTGAAGAGAATTTACATTCTTACAAGTTAGATACGAACAGAATAGAATTAGAATGTCTATTAAAGGAGATTTGAATGACTACTGAAGAAAATTTAAGTGCCTCCAAGTGAAAATTTTAATGCGTTCTGAAGAAGATTTTAATGCTTACTGGTGGGAATTTTAAGACATGCTGAAGACTTTTGAACGCGTACTGTGGTGAGTTTGAATGCCTACTAGAGAAAATTTGAATGCTTACTGAAGGAAATTTGAATACCTACTAGATAGAGTTTGACTGCTTACTGAAGGAAAATTGTAATTCCTAATATCGAGAATTTGAATACTTACTGAAGGAAATTTGAATGCCTAAGAGTGAGAATTTGAATACTTACTGAAAGAAATGTGAATGTCTACTAGAGAGAATTTGACTGCTTACTAAAGAAAATTTGAATGATTTCTATTCCGAATTTGAATTGCTACCAAGGGGAATTTGAAGGCCTACAAGGCAATTTTTGATTGCGTTCTGAAGAGAAGTTGGATGTTTACTAAAGATATTGATTCTCTTTCTATGTAGCAATGTGCGTGTGGATAAAAAGCGTATATGTAAATGAGTATCTTTAACGTTATGATACATACAGTTTTACATCTAGTGGTTATATTCTACGAGAGTGTATATATGTGTTTATGTACGTGTAACAGTCATATATATGACTAGTGTATATAGGCGTGTTTATCTATGACCGTTTACCGTTTTCAGAGAATTCGAATGCTTAATGAAGGAAATCTGAATTCCTACTAGTGACAATTATAATACTTACTGAAGGGAATTTGTATGCATTCTATTGCAAATTTGAATAACTAGTGAGAGGAATTTAAAGGCGTATATAGCAGTATTTGAATGCGTACAGAGAAGTTGGATATCTACTAAACAGTGTTGTCGAGTCTCTAGGGTATGTCTGTATAAAATTTTGTTAGAAAAATAGCTTTAATATAATTGATCCTACAAGTTAACTTTGACCAAAAATCTAAAATAGCATAGTATGTGTACGCTAAATACGATTTTCCTCTAATATTTACCACCTATGCTATATCCTCTTTTGTAGCAATGTGAGGGTATATAAACATATATATATATATATATATATATATATATATATATATATATATATAGTCTTTGAAGTTTAAAACAATATAAAAAAATCATTTTTATCATTCGTTAGAAAACCATCTAGTCAGTAAGTTATTTAATCACCTGCAATCACTGCATCAATTCGCTCTCGAATTTACTATAATACCAATAATTTATTTTTCAAAGGATCATCAGTCGTTTACCATGAAACACAGTTTCGGGGATTTATATACACGCACATATATATATATATATATATATACATATATATATATGTATATATATATATATATATATATATATATATATATATATAACGTATATTTAACTGATTCTCTTTAACATTGTGATATATACAGTGTTACATCTAGTGGTTTGATTATATGAAAGCTTATATATGTGTGTATATATACGTATCACAGTCATCTATATGATGTGTATATACGTGTGTTTGTCTATGACCTTCTAGCGTTTTGATCGTCTAGTCTAGAGGTTGTTGTTTGTGTATGTACTTTTAAATACAGTTCATGACACGAATGTGCAAAAATACCTTTTCAATACAAAGACCGAATTGCATTCCTTCGTTGGTTTCAACATTATTGGGAACATATCTGGTCTATCTTTAGTCCTGTTTGACAGGAAGCTTCAATGGAAATTGTCCCTAAGCAACAATAGTGTCGGGTTTCTTTTTCGACAAATTTTATTCAATACTGTTGTATCTCATCGAAATTGCAACGCTGATTCTGACTATCGCCATTTCTGACCCCCTCTATTCTGAGCAAAACGATCTGAACACCGTCTCCGTCCTTCTGTCGACTTCGACTCTTAACTAATTTTCATATATCTCAGACAACCACCCTCTCCTCTATTAGTATCCGTTACTAAGATAATCACCTGATGTTTTTACATGTCATTACTTCTAAGTTGTCAACTAAGTTGTTATTGTAAGAATTTTAAGTTAAATTCCTAACTTAATGCAAAAAATAGTTATTCTAAATACAATCCTGGTCAAAATCATTAGACCACTTAAAAAGTAAGCGCTTACGCATATTATCGAATTTTTAATCAAACAAATGGTTTAAACTATTGCCAAAAGGGAAAATATGATGGAAAAAAATGAAATTTGCTTCATTCGAAACCTTAACCCTGATCAAATAATTATTTAAAAAAAAAAAAAAAATTTCACCTGGTCAATATGTTAAGACCACTGATAATTTATCTAACAAAAGGCAATTATAAATTATTAAAAAGGGTTTCTGTATTTAGTATAGCCTCAATTATTACGGCGATCAAGTGATTGGATTATTTTATTTTTTTTTTGGTCGACCTGGACTCTTTTGTGCCCATATTTATCTGGATTTCATAAAAAAATTGTGATGACCGTTTGGCTCCGATTCACTTCGTTTGCAATGGATCTATGGGCGACTCCACCCCTATTAAGTTCAAAGATCCTTCCTCTCTCAAACTCTGATAATGGTTTCCCTTTTGCCATTTATTATTTAGAAAGATGTTTTTTTTATCCACTAACAAGTTGATTTTAGTAACATAGAAAGCTTTTCGTATTCATTTTTTTCATAACTAGCCGATTTTATTAACGTGGTCTTATGATTTTGATCAGGTGAAAATGTTTTTTGTTTTTTTAATAATTATTATATCAGGGTTACGGCTTCGAATGAAGCAGATTCTATTTTTTTCATCATATTTTCCCTTTTGGCAATGGTTTCAACCATTTCTTTGATTAAAAATTCAATCATATGCGTAAACGCTTACGTAAGTGGCTTTATGATTTTGACCAAGACTGTATTATTATGAGTGTAAAACTTATTTTAGGTAACATCCAGTTTTGGCTTGAATAATCATAATAGTCGTCGATCAGCACCTTCGCCGTTACCTGATCAATATTTAACAAGACGAGGAATGGTGTCTGAATTAGCATACCGACGAGTAGGGGGGGAAGAAAAGACGGTTTAAGTCTTGCAACGAAATGTCGACGTTGCTTACAAGCAGTCTTTCCTTGTAAAAGCAACAAATGGGTAACGATGATCGAAGTGTAATTTGTCTAAAAGACTACAACAACAGTAGAGCGGTGACCCCCTTTTATCTACTCCAACTCTCAGTCAACAAGATTCACGCGTGACTGAAATGTCTATTTAACTTGTAAGGAATAGGCACTCAGGTTCTTTGATTAACGGACCACCGGCCGTGTTGGTCACAGCTACCAGCACTCCTTTCTTCCCCACCGACCTACCCTCTGTAAGTCAACCAATTCAAAATTCTCACAATGGTGCTCCTTAAGCAACATAACTAAATAACAAACCAGACAAGATGAATAGTGGTCCTCTATGGAGTTTAATTAATGTTCTTCAGCACTTTTCTAAAATAGAGTTAATGGAATATTCGGATATATCATATCGAGACCAAGTATTTATCTCGCGAAAGGGTATTTTGATTTCTTAGTATTTTAACAGATAAAATTGATCTGAATAAATAAATAGTGACATCGGAGAAGGCGTCATATATTATCACACCTGCTATCAAGCACAGCCCCCCCCCGACTTGATTTATATTTTGCTGGACATTTTCAATCTCAGTGGTTAGTTCACCTTATCAGGATCCATACAAATAAAATTAAAAACAGAAAAATAACGTCATGTTCTGAATAAGGTATTTTAAGATATGGGAAGAATTAGCTTATAAAAAAAACATATAATAACCGACTGTAATCCTTTTAAACTTGCATATATTTATGGTAATTCCTATTTAAAACACACAGACACACAGACACATACACATACACACACATACACACACACACATATATATATATATATTTTTTTTTATTACATTTTCACCTCAAACAAGGCAAATTGCCACTTTGGTGTAGGGGCTACTATCAGGGGCAACAACTACTGGGTTACTATGTAGGGATTTGGGCAGCAAGGTGTCGGTTCACGTTACACTTCGGTAAGGGGGAGCTAAACAAGAGGTTATGCGGAGCTTCAGACATGCATCACAAGTAGACCATCAGCTGACCTTTCTCCAATTAGGATTGTGGCCTCAGGAAAGCCCACCGGGGATGAGTGCAGGGTCCCTTTCCATGCGCGTCATTGCACTACAAACAACCCGATATTATTCAACTGTTGATGGAGCAGCCGCTCTAAGCGCTACCAAAGAGTTAGGGCTCCTGTACTACCAGTCGGGAACAGCAGCCAGGAACTGTCAATCCGGTACCCTCAACCCTTTAGAAGAAGGTCAACCCAATCTAATCGCTCAGTCATATCTTATACTCCAGCACTCCCAAATGTTCAGTTTTAGGGGTGGGGCGTGCTGGGAATGGGGAAGAAAAGCGTTCATTGCCCTAGCCAGGAAACAAGATCTACCGTTGGGTGTTTCTGTCGAATCACTTAGATAGTGTCTCTGCGCTTGACTAATAGGCAAAGAAGGAGTATGGAAGCCGGGCGATAGACAGAGCCTATCTACTCCTTAATTAAATCCCCGAAACATTGTTTCATGGTAAACTAATGATGACCCCTGAAATTACCATTATTACTATAGTGAATTCGAGAAAGTACACTGATGCAGTGATGGCAGGTGATTGAATGACTCACTGACTAAATAGTTTTCTAGCGTTTGATAAAAAAGGAAAATTAGTTTTTTTGTATAGTTTTAAGCTTAAACACTTTCAAAACTATATGTATTATTTTTGTTTATGTAAATACAGTCATATCTTGCTAAGATTTGCAGGCCGTTTCGATCATAATTGATCTCAGCAGGGAAGAAAATTTAAAAATGAAAAAGGTTCAAAACGATTTCGAGAAGAGAAAATATATACTTTCTATGAGTGATGTTCGTTAAAACGCTCTTCAACCTTTTTAAATTTTTTAAGTTTTCGTGTTCTATGAAATCAATTATGATCGAAACGACCTGCACATTGTCGCAATATATGACTGTACTTAGATAAATAAAAACTATAATTTGCTTTCTTAGCTTGAGTACAATCAATGATATTTGTTGAAATTATTTTGTATAAAATAAAGGAAAAATAATATGTATACATATATATATATATATATATATATATATATAAAATATATTTTAGTCATCGACATACAGATCTGTTTCGTTGTTTCACAACTCATCAGTGCCGCTAGACTAACACCTCTCCCTAGCCGAGGATCGAACCTAGAACCGTCGTGATGACAGTCGGCAGTCCTACCCCCTGACTACGGAATCGGTGGTCGAAATTAAACTGTCGGAATGCGTATTTAAATAGGCATCCGTCCGTTATATATATATATATATATATATATATATATATATATATATATATAACCAACGCTTACAATAGAAATAATAAAAAAATAAGTAAATTAAATTACCCCCCCACTGACCCTGTTTCTGAAGTCCAGTAGCGTTCTTTTCCGCCATCTTGAATCCACCTTTGTCTTTTGAAAATGAGAGTCCCTTTCTCTCGAAATTAATCAAAGTTCCATACAACCCACGGACTTTACATACACTGGATATACCAGCAACTTTG
>NC_136504.1:111672139-111694639 GCF_053919585.1 Euprymna scolopes
ACTACACTTCCGGCCTTTTTTATGTGATTAACCGCTACCAGATACGAGTGTTGAGTCATGTAACTGTATCCCCAGTAATCACTGTCTTCCATAGTTACTATTGAAAGACTCGGTTAATCACCTGAAGAAGGCGTGAGAATAAGTTGACCGAAACGTGGTGAAACAACAACAACAACAACAACAATAAAGATGAGGATTACAGTCCGCTCATCAGTATTACAAAACAAACAAAAATATAATTATTTGTTTTCTTCTTCGTTCCAAGCTGTTTAGTTGGGTTAGGCTCCGCACTCGGGGGTTTTCCTTATAATTATTTATTTTTTTTATATAATGTCCGTGTTTTGTACGATGCCAATACGTCATTTGATTATTCGTTTTTATACTTATCTAGTCTTTCTAATTCATACTATTATTTTTGCGATTGGTATAATTTATATACACTGACACACCTATTTTCGTTAGACCACTGTAGTTAAACAACGTAACATCTGGTCAATAGAAGATGGGTATTTTGGAAATACCAGGCGCCATATGAAGAAGGACGTTAACACATCTCTGCAAGGAAAGCAAAAACTTATTGTCATCAACCTTGAAATACATTAAACTAGGAATCGCTTGTAAACGTAATGTTTTTATGAAAATTCTTCCTACGGAAGAAACCTATCCAAATTGGTATGGGTGAATGCTTTTGGCATATACAGTAGTATTTCTTTTTTATTATCTCATATTCGTTTCAACTACAATGTAAACAAATACGTCTAGCAAATATGCCACAAATTCAGGCGTAGTAAACGGTGAATTTATTGATGACAAAAAATATCTATCTAAAATAAATGGTGGTGAGCGACGCTAATGTAATGCCTGAAATCAAATGTTGAATCGAAAATATAAATTAATTAACAGTAGAAAATTGCATTAGGAATATTTAACGTAAAGTGTTCACCGAAGAGATAATGCCTTTTATGGCGTATTAGTAAAGCATTGCTAGCAGTATCAGAATTTTTGTAGGAATTTTTGACACCCCTAACACGAAACTGCGAATAAAATATAAAAATCTCGTAATTTCTCTGTTAAAAGTGGGTTATTTATTTTCTTTATGGATTATACTTCCAAAATAAACTATTACAGTTGTTTTAAAAGTAATAATTTTTTTTTTTAAAACAGTAATGAATTTTCCGAACTCAATATTTTTCAATTTTTAAACTCAATATTTTAAAATTTTGAAATTTTAAAAATCTATCAAAATTTTTCTATTGATTCTATTTTTACGATATTTTCAGGGTCAATGTGAAATTTTATGTTCTTTCCAATAAACCGAATATAATATTTTAGACAAAAGTTTTTTTTTTAAAATTCACGCCCCCCCCCCCAAGTGTCACCCATTTTCAACTTTCTCTTAAAAAGTAAATAATTAATTTATGTCGTGGAGTTTTATATATCACAAATTGAAGAGAAAAGGTCAATAAATAATATATTCAAATTTAAAACAAAAAAAAATCGCTTTTTTAGAAATTTACCTGTAAAGTCCGAAGTTTAAAACCTTATTTTATAAGAACACATTGTTTCTTTTTGTCTTTTTTTTTTAATGAAACCTTGGTCCTTGCTCCTTTAATTGAAAAAAAAATTAGGGCTTGAATTACATTTTTCGAGGAGTTATAAGCTTAGAAAGATAGGGGGTCGAATAATTCACGCCTCTCATTTTGAAATGTCTATTAAAAAGTAAATAATTAATTTATGTCGTGGAGTTTTATATATCACAAATTGAAGAGAAAAGGTCAATAAATAATATATTCAAATTTAAAACAAAAAAACAAATCGCTTTTTTAGAAATTTACCTGTAAAGTCCGAAGTTTAAAACCTTTTTAAAAAAAAAAACACATTGTTTTGTTTTGTTTTTTTTTAATAAAATCTTGGTCCTTGCTCCTTTAATTGAAAAAAAATTAGGGCTTGAATTACATTTTTCGAGGAGTTATAAGCTTGGAAAGATGGGGTGGAATTATTCACTATTTTCACGAAATTTCTGACACTGCTAAAGCATTGCCACTGACTAATACAGCGATAGAAAATAAAAGAATGGTCCCACGCTAAACCAAAGGCGTTATGTCTGGAATCAGTCTACGTGAAAGAAACAAGAAATACTTGGATCAGAAAGAAGACTGAGGGCCATGTCATTTGCCACCATATGAATGGTCATATACAGAGAAGGACAAGTCAACTCTCGAGATCTATAAATAACAAGAAATGCTGGGACAATGCAAAGATCAGTGGGAAAATGATGTCGATAGATAACTAGGTCCAACGTGGCCATGCATAGCCAAGAATACATAGGGGTAGGAAACTGGATAACCTGTTCCTCCTTTATATTTTAATCTATATATATATGAAAGCGAACATGTTTGTGTGTGTGTGTGTATGTGTGTGTGTGTGTGAGTGTGTTTGTATGTCTCGCACAAACATTCGACACGGGCGACGGATTTTCGCCACATAGGTATCATTTTAAAGGTCGAACATTCGCCCGACAAATATCGAAACATTGGCCAAAAACATTAATTCGTTCACCCAAAAATTATCAGTTTTGTACAGGGAAGGTGTATCAAAAACCGTCCTCTCATGTAAAGTTGGTTTCTACGCATGCGCAAATGACGTCGGAAGACTATTTAGTTTAAATATTTACAAAAAAACAACCCAATTTCGACAACGTCGTCTTACCTCACGTTATTAGAGATCGGCGTCATTATCTAAAGTTTGTAAGTTCGAATCGTGGTGTGAGATTTCTTTTTTCAATTATTTAAAATTTTAATATTGAAACAGGGTTATTTAAGCCATTTTTCACGTTCTATGTTTTTTTTTGTTTCTTTTTTTCAGATTTTTTAAAAAAGTTTTAACGTTCGTTTTTCTGTATTTTTTCCATCACATTCGCGTTTTCTTTTTTTGTTTTTGTTTTTTCCATTTTAAGAAATTTTAACATCGTTCGTTTGCATTACGTAATTTTTTTGTGTTTTTTCGATCTTTTAAGTTTTAACAATTTTTTAATATATAATAGTTAAAAAAATAAAAAATATTTAATAATTTAATATTTTAAAATATTTGCTTGGCTTATTCTTTTGTTTTGATTACCCCCGCCAGCCCGAGCACACACACCTCTAAACACCTGAGCAACGCCGGGTACCCCCAGCTAGTTATTCATAATGGGAATAACGCTTCTGGTTTCCTACTCACATGTTTTGTTTTTGGCTATATATGGTTACGTGAGACAAAGTTGGCTATCGACATTGTCACCCAATTGATATCTGCATTGTCTCAGAATCGCTTGTTTTAATGATCATTATCTAAAAGCCTTTTGCGCGTGTGTGACAGAGTTTCATCCTAATAGTTTCCGAAACAGCTAAGACTAATCCAGGTATCTGGTGTTTTATTTACAGCTGTTAAAATAAAATGCTTGTCTACAACTGTTTCAATACGTCCACGTCAATAGTTTTCTGGAAGAACTGTCGCATAAATGTTAAAATATACACACTAGACCAGTGGTTCTCAACCTTTTTCACTCCATTCCCCCCTTCATGAATTCTCAACATTCGTGTGGCTCCCCTTCATTTTTCTCCCAAATCCCACCCTGCCAAAAAAGGCGCAGAAAAAAAAGAATAAATAAAATGTTGATGAAGAGAACACCCTTGCTTTATTACAAAGTTTACAGTCATAATTATCTTATATTGATAGATTTCTGTGATATGCTTAACTTACATCACTAGACTACAAAAGACTAGCAGACAATAGCAAATTTGATTTGGATGGGAGAAAGTTCAATTAACCTCTGCATACTTTATCACACATCAGTGGGAAGGCTGATATTGTTTCTTTTCAGTCAGTTGACGAATCCGAGGTTGTGTCACTGACAATGCACATCTCATGTCGGGGTCCACATCCAATCGGTTGCGGCTCTTATTCTTGATTTGTAGAAGGGTGGAGAAACCAGACTCACATAAATAGGTAGTTGAAAAAGGCAAGAGTAGTCGAAGTGCAATCTCACTGACTTTTGGATATGACTGATGCATCGAACACCAGAATACATTCAGAGATTTTTCTTCATAGAGATCTTTGGCAGCAGAATCATGTTTGAGATCAAGGAACTCGTCCTGAACATCACTGGGAATGGTAGTAATATCAAGAGTGCCAGAGAATGGATTCCTTACCAACTTCCCTTCTTCCTCCTCGAATTCTGGGAAGTACATATTAAGTTCACTTTCCAAGGATCTCAGATGCTGGGTGATTTCAGTTTTAAGTAATGGGTCAAGCAGACTATCTTCTTCATTCTCGTCAAGGACAGCTGAAAGGTTTTCAAACATGGCAACATTCCCGGCACCGACTTTCCTTTGCCAATTCTGGAGCTTGGCAAGAAATCCACGAAGACAGTCCATCAGGTGAAACACATTTCTTTCCTTGCCCTGTAGTTTCAGATTCAACCTATTTAGCTGCTCAAATATATCTGCTAAATATGCAAGACGTGGCTCCCACAAAACCTCATTGAAGTGACTCAACAGATCATCTTTCCCTTGCATTTCCAGGAACAATTTTAGCTCCCCCCGAAGTTCAAACACTCGATTCACAACGTTGCCCTTGGAAAGCCAGCGCACTTTGGAGTAAAAGAGGAGAGCTTCATGCTCCGAATCCATGTCTCTACAGAGGTTCTGGAAAAGGCGAGAGTTCAGAGCTCCAGCTTTTACAAAGTTGACGCATTTGACCACTGCCTCCAGGATCTTGCAAAGTTCATCAGGGAGGGTTTTCGACGCCAGTGCAAAACGATGGATCATACAATGAACCCTCTTGGCATTCGGAGCTACTTCCTTGACACGCTTCTGGAACCCTGATTTTAATCCCAGCATCGCTGGAGCCCCGTCTGTACAGACTCCACAACGATTTTCCCATGGGATCCTGTTAGCTTTGAAGAAAGAAGATAGCTTTTCCATCACATCTTCAGCTGTTGTGGTGGTCTCAAGCTGTGTACATAACAGATATTCTTCCTTGATATCACACAAGAAAATATACCTAACAAACACGAGTAGCTGTGCACACGAACTCACATCCGTTGACTCATCCAGTTGTATTGCAAACATACCAGCTGGAGACGATTTGATCTCCTGTATCACTTTTTCCTTTATGTCATCTGACATTTCATTAATTCTCCGCTTCACTGTGTCGTTTGACAAGGAAATTTGTTGAATTTTACGTTCATTTGCATCTCCAAGAACACGCTTGACCATCTTTAAAGTACATGGCTTAATTAAGGTTTCACCAATTGTGTGGGGCTTCTTTTGCTTCGCTATTTCAAGGGCAACCTCGTATGATGCCTCAACTACACTTGAGGTCTGTTGTTGGAAAGCACCAGTTGCATCCAGTTTCTGTTTTCCGAAACTACTTTCATGGCGCCTGAAGAAATCGGGGTCTTTTTCAGAATACTGTGGATGGATGGTCTGCAAATGATGCTTCAACTTACTAGGCCTCATAGAATCGTTCCCCAACACTTTGAAGCACAGTACACACTGAGGTTTCTCGATGCCATCAGCGAGAATTGATGTAAATCCGTAGCTAATGTACTCTTCACTGTACTTCCGCTTCTTAGTAACACTAGTAGCCATCGCAAATCTAGGGGAAATAAAGAAGACAGACCATCAGAACAAACATTAAGTGATAAGACAAAAGAATGATAATGAAGGACAGATAAATAGGACAAGTGATAAAATGGCAAACACACAAATATCCACATACATAATACATCCATGGGCTCACACATTAAGCACACACACAGTCATACACAAACATACACAGAGAGAGTAAAGATGATAAACATTCACACTCAACCTAGCAAGCTGAAATGTACTTTCTACAGCAAGAACACACCTCCTTTGACAAGCACTGCCCCAATTGAAATTATGAGAAGAATAGCGAGTCACATCAATATTAGCACTAAAAAAAAAAAAGCAGGAATACCTGAGTAGGGAATGAGCATGAATACAATGATACCAAAAAATAAGAAAATAATAAAGGAAGTGCACAAATATTTCACACACGAAAACAGCGACCGCATTTATAATTGTCGAACAAAATAAGTAAAACAGTATACAGTATGGTTCAGAATCAATTATACCCACATGTTTACGTGCTGATATCCAAGGCCACACTGAGATAATTCGATCAACTCTCTCCCACATACATACACACATACATACATACACACGTACACACACATTCGTAACAATATTATGTAGGTAACAAAATTTTATTGTCAACTTAATCAATTAAAAAAGAAAATTCCACCATGGCCCCCCTAAATTATTGCCATGGCCCCCTTGGGGGCCATGGCCCCCAGGTTGAGAGTCTATGCACTAGACGATCAACTAAATGATACGACGTATATAAATACGCACATTTACACGTACAGGAATATATAGATAAAATATAACGCCCAACTATTCAATATGTACGTCGTTTTGAGACATATTCATATCCAAACACAACGAAACAGTGTTTATTTGTATATCTTATTTTTTATTGAACCTTCTACTTCATCTTTGTATTTCCTCCTTTAAATTTTATAGCTTCTATTTGAATTATTATTATTATTATTATTATTATTATTATTATTATTAATATTATTATTAATATTAAAATTATTAGTATTAATATTATTATTATTATCATTATTATTATTAATTTTATTAGGATTAATGAGTTTATGATTAATGTTATTATTATTATTATTATTATTATTATTATTATTATTATTATTATTATTATTATTATTGGCCCACTAGCAATTTTTATACAGGTCATCAAAGATCTCTTCCGAAAGTGTTCCCTGGAAGTTGTGTGGCAGCAACTCTCACCAGATTTCAAGTACCCTCCACCTCTTTTGATAAAATTTGCAAATGAAATTGCGTTATCGCAACGACCGCTTACCATTGATTTCTTGCTGACATTAGTCATTGGTTTCCGCTGGAATTTGAGTTGTAATAAGCCTCTTCAATGTCTCTTTGCACTTGTAAATCCGAGGTCTGGCCAGTGCTCTCTCCTAGGTTTTTCAATCTTCCTTGGCCCATTCCGGCTATTTTCTTTTATGTTTATTATTATTGGCTCACATGGCGCTTTCACACAAGTCAGCAAACGATCTGATTGGAGACATGCGGTTTTCTCTAGAAGTTGAGTGACAACAAGTCTCCCCAGACGTCCAGCTCTCTCTTCCTCCTTCGATAGCATTTGTAAATAAATTTGCATCATCGCAACAGCCCCTTACCATTGATTTCTCGCTGGCAGTGACCATTGGTTTATACTGGAATTTGAGTGGCACTAAGCCTCCCCAAGATCACAGTTCTATTCACACTTGTCCAGCGGAGGTCTGGCCAGTGCTCCCTCCTCGGTATTTTCATCCTCCTTGACCCTTCTCGGCTCTTTGATATCACTTTTCTATTGAGGTAACGGTGGTGAAACAATTGAGGGATGCATGGTGGGGGTGTAGAACATGTAGTTCTGCAGCTTCGGTGTTCTGCATTCCCTGTAACGCTTCTTCGTTATATTGTCTTGTGTTATTCTCCGTATTCAAGAGGTTTCCTTAATATTTCAGTCGTTTTCATTATCGTTAGGCGTTGTATTTTTGCAGTTATTCCTCTGATTCCAATTTCTGACATTCTTTTTTGCAAGTTTTGCGGAATTGTTCCTAGTGCTCCTACTATTATCGGTTCTATTTTGATTTTCTTCATCATCCAAATCCCTTTTAACTCTCTGGCTAGTTCTGTGTATTTGCTTCGTGTCTCTTTTTCTTTCGTCCTCACCTTGTGATTAGCTGGGACAGCAAAGTCTACGATTTGACAGGATTTCTCTTTCTTGTTAATTATTAAGACATCTGGTCTTCTTGCTTGGATGGGTTTGTCCGTTTGTATGTCCATGTCCCATGGGATTTTGTGGTTCTCGTTTTCGAGTGCTGTTGCGGGTCTATGCTTGTACCATTTATCTGTACGCTCAAAACGCAGCCGTTTGCACAATTCCCAGTGCACCGCCCTTCCCACTTGGTCATGCCTGTTTTGTATTCCTTTTGGGCCAGTTTGCTGTATTCACTTACTATATGGTTTATCGTTTCGTCGCTTTGTCCACAGAGTCTGCATTTGCTGTTTTCTTGTGTTTTATCGATCCTTGCTTTGATATGGTTGGTTCTTATCGAGTTATCTTGTGCTGCAGTTATTAAAGATTCAGTTTCTCGTTTTATATGTCCTTTTAGCATCCATGTCCAGGTGTTTTCGTTATTCTCATATTCTGTCATTCTTATGAATCTTCCGTGGAGTTGTTTCTCTTCCCACTTCTCTTTTCCCGTTTTATCATTTGTCTCTGTTTTCTCTTTTGTTGGTTTTCTCCGTGTCTCTCGTTGCAATACTTATCCTATCAGTGATTTGCATTATGTAGTTTTCTAGTTCTTTTTTGTGTCCTTCACACAGTCTTCTATAGAGATCAGTCCTCTCCCGCCTCTTTCCTTTTCACGTAGAGTCTGTCAATATCGTCCTTTGGGTGTAGTGCATTATGCATGTTCATGAGTTTCATGGTTTTCTGGTCGAGCTGTCTCAGTACTTCTTTTGTCCATCCTATAAACGGTCCAGAGTATCTCACTAGTGACACTGCCCATGCATTTATACCTTTTATTAGGTTTCTACTATATAATTTCGTTTCCAGGAGTTTTCTTGTTCTCCTGAGGTATTCCTTTCCAATTTTCTCTTTCATTTCTGTTGCTTTGATAGTGTCCGCTTCCAGAATTCCCAAGTATTTATACGTCTTGTTCTCCTAGTTCCCTCATTTCTGTTTGGTTGGGTAGTTCAATGCCTTCTGTCGTTTCCAGTTTTCCCTTTTTATAACTAGTTGTGCGCACTTTTCCATTCACTTTGGATATCTTGGCTGAAGATCCTGGTAGTGTTAATTAGTGTCTCTAGCTCCTTTTCAGTCCTTGCAAAAAGTTTCAGATCGTCCATGTACATCAGGTGGTTCATTTTTTCCTCGTTATTGGGGAACTTGTATCCGGCTTGGCACTTTCTCAGAATACTATTCAAGGGCATCATGGCTATGATGAACAGTAATGATGATAATGAGCCTCCTTGGAAGATGCCTCTTTGTATGTTAATTTCTGTTATATGTTGTCCATCAGCTGTCAGTTCCAGTCTCCATGTTTTCATGTCATTTTATTATTATTATTATTATTATTATTATTATTATTATTATTATTATTATTATTATTATTAAGCTATTATTTCTTTTGTTATCTTTTTCATTCTCTTCTTTCGCATGATATTTTTCTTATAATTCTTTATAATTAACTCATAAATTTTCTTCATATCCTGTCTTCATTTGTTTCTTCTACTTCGTCGTTCTATTATATTATGTATCACTGTTTGTTTTACACTCACTCTTTCTCCTCTTATTCATTTTTCTTCACATTTATATACTTCTTTTTTCTTTTTTTATTTTTCTTGTTTATTTCTTCGCTTAATTCATTTTTGGATCTTATTCTCTTTCATATATATTCCTACTCATTTCCCAATTTCATCTCCTTTTTCTTCGTTTTTTTTTTAAATTTATTTATAATGTGACTTACTGTTTCCTCTCTTTTACCACAACGTCTTTATTTACTGTTTCCTTGGTTTGCTTTATAATTTATTTTCTAGGTTTATTCAGATCGCGTTGTTTTGTGCAGATGTCAGTATTGATTCTTCTTTTTTATCATCTCTTCTTTTTCTACTTCTGCTGATCCATTTATGTCGTTTGTTCAAGAAGCTTTGTTTTGTGCAGATGCCGATATTGTTTCTCCTCTTTGTTCTTCATTATCACCATCCCTTCATCCTACATTCACGCTCTCATTCATTACACGAGAGCACGCGACTAATGGCTATCGGCCTTGTTGTTAGTGCTAGTCGATTTTAATAACTTTTTTCTTGGTATCTTCGTTATATTGCTCTTACTGTTCTTTCTTCTCTCTTCAGATTTTCCTTTTCATCTCTTTGCTCTCTGCTTATTTTCCATCCTAAATTTCGGTTCAATTTGGGTTACCATCATGTTCCTTTCGCCGACACTTCACTTTCGATCATAAAGAGATTCATCTTTCAACGCGTCCCGATATTTCTCACAACTCGCACCCCGTACCCGACCTAAAACTTTTCCTTCTATTCCACCCTCACAAATAAACCATCTAAACCATTTCCTCCAAGTCAGCAAGAAAAAAAAATATCACCTTCACTCTGGACCCACTGTCCATCTTCATCAACACCTTTACCCCATACACACGTACTTGATGGTAGCGGGGTATGAGGCATATGTGATGATTGATAGATTTACAATGCAAGCGACAATTGACAGTAAAGTCACTTAAAGGAAGAACAAGATAATTACAAAGTCTAAAGCAGAGAAAAATCACCAAACACATGGAAACAATACAATGCGGAAAACTGCCAGTTACAATGCACTGTTGACTGCCTCCAAGTCTCTAAACACAAACTCCCATCATATATATATATATATATATATATATATATATATATATATATGTGTGTGTGTGTGTGTGTGTGTGTATAATGCTTGTATAGTTTTAGTTATATTAAATGGATATCCGCTGATACTCCAGTGTTTATCAAAAAAGTATTTGATGAATAGACAGAGTGTGAGTATATATGTTTATTAATACTAACATTATTAGTTACGTATGTTTTTTACCCGTTTCTGGTTTCTGCAGTGCCTCCTTTCATAAAGACTGCATGTGTTGGATGAATTGTCCTTTTCAAGACAAAACTAAAGATTATAATATATATATATATATATATATATATATATATATATATATATATATACATTGAGTTTTCTATCAACGTAAAGTTGTCTGATCAAATCCCTGTTAATATTTGGGTCAAACAAATTGATATTTTTGCCCCTACTCTGTTCTTTATATTACGTAATGCTCTGTTTGCTCATGCGTTTTAATATTGTGATTAGGGTATCATATTATGGTTTCGATCCACAGGTCGTATTTTTAATCTTAGAGGTTTTATGCTAAAACCAGTTTGTATCAGGTCTTAGTTAAAGAATAACTGTATGCAGACAATAGTGTTGTCGCAGACTGAGGCTGATAGATAAAGCATAGATCACTTTACTGACTCCTGTACTTGTCTTTCGTCTGAAGATCAGTCTAAAAAAAGTGGTGTTCTCTCATACACTGGGCCAGTCATGGTCTGTTGTGCTAGGCTAGTAGTCGTCGATTGTTTGTCTACCTTAGTAGTTCTCTGTAAAGGGCTGGCTCTCTTTATACTGAAGTCCACAGAGGCATTCAAAAAGCCGCGGAAGCTTTTGGAAAGTTAGTGAATAGAGAGTACTCTGACCGTAACATTGCGGACAAATCAATGATCTGCGGTAACAACCCGTGTGTACATACCACGTTGTTGTATTTATCAAGGACCTGCACATTGCATGAAGGCACATTACATGGCTTGAAAGGTATTTTTTGATTACATTTTCACCCCAAACAAGGAACGTGGCCACTATCAGAGACCTACGTTGCAGGGGTATTATGTAGGGAGTTTCGCAGCAAGATGTCTGTTCACATTACACTTGAACTTATGCATGTCAGTAGAGTTGGAGAAGCAGGAAACCGGAAGAGATGTTCTGGGAAAAAGCTATTAGAGTAAAAGGATTTTTTACATCCACGGATCTCAACTGTGTAGGGGTGGGACTTCGCTACTTGTCGGGTTTGTTGAGGATATTTTCGTCGAGGGGGTACAACGTCTTGTAGTTTATCAGAGCATCAACCATTAAAATAGTTGTAAAACAGGAAGAGGGACGCAACATTTCGTCGGTGGGACAGGGGCTGAAGTTTAAATGACAGTTCGGGACCTATTAGGTTGGCGACTCTCTTTTGGACCCTGTCCAGGAGCGGGAGACTAAGCAGATGCACCAGCCCAAAAGTGACAGCAGTACTCCATACACGGGCTAATGGTGGTTTTGTAAAGGTATAGGATACTTCCAGACGTAAATAAGTTAGTACGATAGAAAGAGACCACTTTCTTTGCAGCAGCCGTAGCAATAATCTCGATGTATCGATTCCAACTCATGTCTGCTGCAAACGTTAAGCCAAAGAGCTTGAACGAAGTGCTCTCAGGGTAAGTATCTCTAGCCATAGCTATTAGTGGCTGGTAAGGTTTCATGTAATTATTAAAAGAAACGAGCTTTGTCTTGGCATCGTTTAACGTTACCATCCATTTTCGACCCCACTCCACTACAGACTGAAGGTCTTTCTCTAGGCTTTCTGTCATTACCTTAGGCATGTCCTAATTAGTTTTCCCCGCGTCCCTACTATAGAACGTGATCTCGTCGGCAAATATACTCATCTCAGAGACAATTTTATCAGGTAAGTCATTTATGAATATTTCATATAACAAATGTCTAAGAATCGATCCCTGTGGCACACCCGACTTTATATAAATATTTTTTGAACATACGCCCATCGAGGACAACCTGGATTCTTCTCTTATTTAAGAAGGGTCTTATTATGCTAAGCATTCGTCCAGTAATACCACATGATTTTATTTTCATCAGAAGACCATCGTGCCATACCCTGTCAAAAGCGCTAGATATATCAGGGGCTACTTGCCTCTCCTCCCTTTCTTTATCCAGGTATAAACGTTCAGAGATTGCACTTAAAATATCTGCAGTAGAACGGGCTTGCCTAAATCCATATTGGTGGTGTGGCAGAAATTAAGCAGCTGTAAGGTGTTGGACTAGAGCTTACTTAATTAAGTACTCAAATATTTTGGCGAATATAAGGATGATGCTACTTAGGCGATAATTTAATGGGCCAGTCTCTCGCCAAAGTTTTTGTAAACTGGTATCACAGAAGCAGTTTTCAAGCAGGCGGAAAAAGCAAGATTCGTTAAGGCATTTGTTAAAGAATTTAGAAAAAACAGGAGCGACTTCATCGGACCATTTTTATAACAGCACAACCGAAATGAGGTCAGGTCCACATGCTTTTGAGGTGCCTAGGTTTTTTATAATATCATGCACATTCTAGAACGGTAGATATCAACGCTTCACGCTTAAATAGCACACAAAAAGGAACGGGTTAACCATGTAAGTGCCAGCTCATTGGCTAATTACGAAGGGTGGGGTTGAATCTAGAACGCTAATTTGCTAACTAAAAACTCAATAGAATGTGCGTATATAACAACGCGAGACAACCACAGCTCTTCGCATAAGCATAATGAATCCTAGCGTGGATAAAACACGAAATATTCTGTGTAGCCTAATTGCAATTTCGTATATTAATTTATGTGATTATATATATATATATATATATATATATATATATTTCGTATATTAATTTATGTGATATATATATATATATATATATATGTGGGGGGGCGTGTGCATGTGTGTGTATGCATGTGTGTGTGTATGTTTAAGGGTTAAAAAGAAAAACAGGACACCAAAAATAAAGTGGCAACATGTATTGCAAAGCATACAATAGGTGGGTTGTTTGTCGAAGACGAGGAACAACCTAGTTTGTTCCACCGCATAGCGACTGATATATATTTGGTTTCCCACGTAAAACAAAATATGACACAAGATCGTTTTATTAAAAAGAGGCACTCTGGCAGTTTGCAAAAATCAAAAAAATAGTATAGAAAGGTTTCTTTTCATTGACTAAAGACAATTTAATTAGAGAATCTACTTTTATGTTTTTCTTGCATGTATATATATATATATATATACGTATTTTTAAACATATTTTAACATATTTTACTGTCTTTTGCTGATTGATAACGAAACATTCTCTTATCAGAAAATAAAAGAACATGCGTCTTCAAAAACTTTAGAAATTCTTGTGTGCAAGGCGTTTGCTAAGTTGGTAGATTGCTTGCCTCGCATGCAAGAGACTCGGGTTTCGAATCCTGAGTTCGGATGTGTCTAACTGATGAGCCCAAATGAGGAAGAAACTCGATTCTTTGACTTCCGGTTCGTTGACTGTCATTGCTCTTGTGGGCTGCGACGTTGTTTGGCTGTTGAATTTATTATATATATATATATATATATATAGAGAGAGAGAGAGAGAGAGAGATAGATTAGTAGCCTGAAAAGGCTACTGAGGAGACAACCAAGTAAAAAAACCCAAAGAAAAATTTATTCCAAAGCAGCAAACCTAAAGCTTGCTTGCCATGGCACTATATATATAAATGTAACCAAATTGGGCATATTTTAGTAGGTTGAAAATATAGGTTATTTTAAACCAATTGTCATAAAATTTTAGCTATTGAATAGCATTTTAATCCTTAAAAGCCTGCAAACTTTCATGCAGCTTCGTTCGATAGAACCAAAGATATAAGCATTTCAATATTTAATTTGGCTTCGAGGATAGATATACTTCGTATCTATATATATCTATCTATCAATCTATACACACACAGACACAGACACAGACACACACACACACACACACACACACACATATATATATATATATATATATATATATATATATATATATATATATATATATATATATATACTTATTGTATTTCAGCCAGGCGTTGCCCGAGTGTTTGGAGGTGTATGTTGAGGAGGGAAAAATTGACAGAGTTATTGTGAAGGGAGATGTACACAGACAGACAGACAAACAAATTATTCAGAAAATTTCTGGTCTAAACATTTGAAATTGTACATAAAGGGTATTCACAGATAGAGCAAGCTCCTTAATCGGTTTGAATTTAAAATTGAGCTGCCAATATATAAATGTATGTATGTATGTTTGCATATCTGCCTAAAACTTTCGGCGGATTTTCTCAAGATTAATATCGTTTGGAAGCTCGACACTTCAGACGACAAAAACCGAAAAATTAGCTAAAAATATTCATTTCTTTACCCTCTATTGGCCACTTTTTTACAGGGAGGGGTCGCTTTTTTCACCAATATTTTCGAAAGTCATTACCTCTTTACAATTGTCTAGCCTTAATTTAAACCTACGTCACTTCCGGTTTGGCGGTGGTTGTAACAGCACAGACGTCATTTTTTCCGTTCTTTTCCTCCTTCGTGGTACAGGTTCGAGCCTGCGTTCCTACTACCACTTTTTTTTTTGCTCAACATACACCTCCAAAAACACGGGCAACGCCGGGCATCCATGCTATTATATCTATAAATTGTGGAAGGGTCTGTCTGTCTGTCTGTGTGTATGTTTGTCTGTGAACTAGACAATAACTCGGTCAATTTTAAGTCTACAGACTCGAAATTTGATATACAGGGTACTGAGATATGAGAACATCTTTGTAATCCATTTTCGGCCAGAAATTTGGCTGTTAAAGGGTCACAGTTCAACGATTTTACCTTTGAGAACCCTACTAAACTCCTCCGCCAATTTTTTGGTCTAAACAATTGAAATTTTAGATATAGGTTCCTTGGACATGAACCCAATTTAATAATAATAGTATCGTTTGAACCTCGACCCTTCAGACGATTTTGTAGCCTTAATTTAAACCTACGTCTTAATAGCAAAGACGTCAGTTTTTCCCCCCGTTCTTTTTCTCCGCGGTACGAGTTCGAGCCTGCCTTCCCACTACCACTTTTTTTTTTGCTCAACACACACCTCCGAACACTCGGGCAACGCCGGGTTGAAATGCTAGTATATTTATACAACCTTTTAGAGAAATTTCATAAGTTCCAAATCTTGGCGACTATTGATCAGAATTTAATAATAATTTCTAAGATCTATATTGGATATTACGAGTCGAATAATGATCTGTGTTGGCGAGGATTTAGCTTCTAAGTAATTTTTAGAGATAAAACTCGGTTAAGATTTGAAATCGCCTGGAAGAGTGTGATCTTCCCTGAAAATGTCGTTATTTTCCGAACGATGTGCTCCTGTTTTTGTTAGCATTATTATTCATCATAACCGCAGACTAATTTATGATCCATTTCGAAATGACTTGCCAAAAAGCGGCTACGTTGGATGTAAAGATATGGTGCGGCCTGTATGACGGCGGCGGAGTCGCCACCGAAATTTCTTGGAGAGATTACAAGGAATTTATGTCTGCTATTTATTTGCAATCACTCAAATTCTTGCACCAAAATGACTTATGGTAATTAAGTTTGAGCGTAAAATATTGTAAAGTGTCTATCATATCATATCTGTCGCACATGAAATCGGGAATTTCTAATTGGTGTCAATTCAACAAAAATCTCTAACTATTTCAGGCTGAAGTAAGTCTTACTAATCATTAAATAAGGTTGAATAAATTTTTCGTAATTTTGTAATATAATTGTTTTGTCATATAATTAACAATTAAACTTATCAGGGTATCCAACGGATATCATAATAATGTTCAGTGCATCTTTTCATAGCAAAAGGTCTTACAAAATTTTAGTTAGATCGCACCAATTGTTTCTGAGAAAACTACTAGAGGATATGTGGAATTTTGGTAACTAATGTTTATTAATTAATCACATTTGTGGATCGTATAGCGTAACACTTATGTTGCTGCATATTATCATAATAAAATACCATACAACATTTTAGCAAAGTCGACACATTAGTTTCTGCGACAACAATAATGTCATCACTATACGATAGGCCGACAAATCTACTATGTACACAATCTTAAATAAACCGACTACAAACTGAAAAAAGAAATGCTCTGCGATTAAACAACATTTAAACCACTTACAAAAAATCCTCCAGAACAGGTTAAAAAAAAACTAATTAACCATAACAGTAAACAACGGCGCAATCAGAAACATAATAAAATAATAGGAGACTATAAACCCGACTGCGTATATGGGAAAATTAAAATTCACAAAACAGGATACCCTCTAATACCTTCATAGTCTCTCAAATCCCTACCCCAGTATATAATATTGCTAAACCAATCAATAACATTATCAAATTTTACATATCTAGTATATACTGCATAAAATCTACCACAGATTTCATCGGCCTTTTAAAATTAAACTCGCTCCCACAAATGCATAACCGCATCCCTCGACGCCAGAAACTTCTTTACCTACGTCCCTATAAGTGAGACAATTAAAATAAGCATAAATCAAGTATAGAACCACAATGCAATATCCTTTCTAGCTATAAAACATCAAACCCTTGAAAAGTTACTATTAAAATGCACCACAAAAGTTCCTTTCACAGACCCTAATGAAAAAAAAACATACATGCCAATAGATTGTGTCTCTATGGGATCACCTCTACGCCCGACATTTGCAGAATACTGTATGACCCACCTCGAAAATAAAATCTTCTCAGATCAAATAAATAACCCCACTATCTATGCCTTATATGTCGACGACATATTCATTACAACCGAATCAGTACAAGACATTAACAAACTCACACTAAACCTAGAAACACTTTTTGTCATCAGATTTACACATGAACCAAGCATAAATAACAAAATACCATTTCTCGGCATATTCGTAGATGCTAGCAACCCCAGTACATACACAATCTCAACATACAAAAAAAAGAAAACTACCAACAATAGTGCAATACTCTGAAATTACCATAGCGAATGTCCATAAAAATATATAACTGTCCTTATAAATAATTTGATTCACCGGTCATTAAATATAGCCTCAACCCGACAAGTATTCTACAAAACAAATATAGCACACACCCTAATAAACAATAACTTTCCCGATAAAATCGTTGATAAGCATATGAAACTCTATCTAAACTCACTCCACAATACAAACATAAACCCTAACCATTGCAAAAACGACACCATCAAAATATACAATAAAAACCAATAAATCATTAACTATAAAACATAAAAAAATAATAACAAGACTAATTAAAAGATACACCAGACACATCGGCTAGAACAAAAGGATAACACTAATAATATATTATACTAAATTAAAAGCTTCCAGTTAAATAGTTAAAAACAATAAAATACTAACATCAATACTAAACAAAACAAATGTAGTGTATGAATTTATTTACTTCCGACGAATGTCTTCGAACGCACTCTGAAAACTCGTAAAACGTATACATAGGCCACAAAACAACAACATTCTCCCGACGACTAACCTATCATTTAGCTGACAATAGCGCTATAAAACAACACCTAACATCCCATGATAAAAACCAACAGTCGTTCGACATTAGAACTACCTCAACTAACAAGACTAAAATGATATTCGTTAACAACTGCACACGACGACTAAAATTACTAGAAGCCATACTCATCAAAAAACTACAGACCCTTATTAATTAATTAATCGCCCTTAAACTTCCTGCACGCACATTTATAAGCAATCAAAAAACTAAATAAAAAGATATTAAGATACAGCCATTCTCAAAGAAAAAGAAAAAGAAAACGATAACAGCAATAATCGCTCCTGATAAGAATTGAACGCATGGATAGAACGCGCTTGAGAAAATATGGCTGAACAACAGCGTTTGGAAGCCAAACTATACAAAACGCCAGTCGAAATAAAAAGATCGCTCGGCGAATGGAAAAGATACACAGAAAAAATCGGCAAAAAAGAACTCTGTCGCGTTCAAGCAGGGGCTTGTTCATTTTAGACTTGAAGACGACCATATTGTAGTCAGCTGGAAATCAGGAAAACGAAAGAGAGTTCGACAAGCGTGCAGTTGTAAGTAAGAATCTTTGTTTATGGAATCTATGTTTAGGCTACGAAGTCTATGTTGATTTCTGTTAAGGCAGGATAAGCTGCTTCTAGCAGTTCCTGCCGCGATATGCAATATACAGGTAGAGAACTGTATCAGCAATGAGATATCTACTGGAGCGGTTGGATGATCTCATTGTTATTCCAGCGACTTTGGCAACAAATTTGATGCACGTATTCCATTTTATGTTTTGAAGGAGAATTTTCTACAAACTATTACAATAACAAGACTTCTCCCATCATATGCTTATCAAGATCAAAGCAAATGGCAGCGTTTGTTTTTTTAATTTTGTAGCAGACTTATTGCTGTCATCTCTTATACGTATGATATTCCGAAATTGTCATCTCTCTGGAATTGCACAGATTCGATATTATTTTTTGTCTATTTTACATGTGGGTCACCACTTATCAAGGCCCGAAGGCCACTCAGGGATAAGGGTTATTGCGTGTACAGTAATCAATGAGATAGTATTGTAGTAATCATTAGTATTGGGGGTTTTGATAGAGTGTCTTACTTAAGGGGGCGGTTTGTCAGGCGTTTCTTTATGTTGAACTTGAAGACGTCCAAGTTGTAGTCAGGTGGGAAACAGGCAAGCGGCAGAGAGTTCCACTAGCGTGCAGTTCTAAAAAAGAAGATTTGCTCATGAAATCTACGTTTGGATTTAGGCACAGATAAAGAGTGGGGAAAATTATTGACAGTAGTTTCAGCCAGACGGGTGTTTCTCGTGAAAGATTAGCGAGGGGTGACGAGCGATTGGAGCTCAGACGAGCACCTGCCATGGAAATAACGATAAAACAAAGACAGGCTCGCAACGTCTCTTCTATGGGAGAGAGGTTGCAGGGAAGGTGATATGAAGAGAACGCTTTTTTAACGGGATAATTTACCTCTGAGTGTTGTACGATGGAATCGCCAATCATTCGGCATTAATCTTTCGAACAGAATAGAAATATATTAACCGTTTTTTATAAGGAACATTAATTCCTTCTTCCTAGTTGTGTATTCTGTTGTATCATGTTTGAGCAATATTAAAGAATAATCGATAATCTTGTTTGTATATTCAACGAAATAATATCTGCGTTTCCAATAAAGTTATCCATTTCTTACTATTTTAATAACAGTGACTTTAATCCGATTAAAGGGATAGAACGATTTAAAAACATTTCTTTAAATCGAACATTCTTGGCGTAATACCGTCCTCGGAATATAAACTAGATGGCATTCTGCGAAAAGACTTGGTGAATTCTGGATAAGCAGTTTGGTATTCCGATGCGCCATCCGTCATGAACGAGTAACCTTAATATCCAGGGCAAGACCCTATGGAGTAGAAGTATGTGCTAGTTTTAATAGTATTATTTCACTACTAGAAGCTAATCAAATTTTAGGTATAAAAAAATGGTGTTTTATAGTGGCTAAGGCTTGTATGAACGAGGGTGTTCCAGACGCTTGGACACCGCGTTAATCGCTAGTAAAAATGCATTGAGAATTTTACGTAATCCTTTATTCACTTTTCCACGTGTCCTGTCGGTACTTTTATTTTTGTATTATTCGGATTTTTAAGATGTTGGTGTTATTTATATCACATTTCGGTCGATTTAATCTCCAACTTACTTCCCAAGTTGCAGCTTGTCGAACTTTGGAATCTTTTTATTATTTATCGAACGGACATGTGGCGAAGTGGATAAACGACTGGGTAAAATTCTCTATGCATTTCTGCTAGCGATTAACACGCTGCCCAATCGCCGGATAATTCTTTGTCATACAAGCTTGGTCACTAGTGAAACTCCATTTTCTAACCCAATAACCTATGAGTAGCGAAATAACACTATAAAAACGTGCGTTTATTTCTACTCTATAGTTCATATTTCTACTTAGTATACACCATTCAATACAAATTTGTCAAGCATTCAATAACTCATATATGCTTCTGGCGCACCTTCATGACAAGACAAAAAATAGATTAAACTTTGAAGTGTTAAATTCATATTCCAGTCACCAAAACATTGCACTTTGCAATCCACTCTGATCTATTTAGGCGGTAAAGAAAATAGGAGGTATTACTTTTAAAACGCCCTTGTTTATATATATATATATATATATATATATATATATATATATATATATATATATATATATATATATAAATAAACTTAATCAGAAAAACGAAGGGCGGACATTATACTTATTTTTTTCTGATAAATGATATAATATTATCCGGAATTAGTAAGAAATATTTTACATTCCGTATATATATATATATATATATATATATATATATATATATATATATATATGTGTGTGTGTGTGTGTGTGTGTGTGTGTGCGTGTGTGTGTATGTGTGTGTGCATGCGTGCATATGTATGTGTGTGCATATGTGTATATATATGTATGTTTATATACATATAGACGTATTTATCTGCATATATACATATATACATATATACACGTGTATAAATACATACATATATATACATATATATACATATATATACGTGTATAAATACATACATATATGCATATATATATATATATATATATATATATATATATATATATATATATAGTAAGTTATAAAATAAATATGGCGATTAAGCTACACTGAATATTCTGCGTTTCATCCACTCTAGGATTCTTCAGAGAGGATGAAACGCGGAATATTCAGTGTGGCTTAATCGCCATATATATTTTATAACTTAGTAACTAGCTCTACCTACGTATGTAGCACTGCTGAAGTAAACACGTAAAGTTTACGCATAAATTTATACTTTGGCATATTAATTTATGTGAGTAAATGAAGTAGTTATATATATATATATATATATATATATATATATTACACACATATGTGTGTGGAAAAAAAGTAACAGTTATTTCTTTCTAACTAGAAAAAATATCGAAAACCTTCATCGAAAATTGAAAAGATTTCCTTTTTTTTTCTTTTTTTTTTTACTAGTGTAACCCGTTTCTTTCATTGCTTTTCTCAATACATAAATTATTTATTCGATTTATGGATTCCAATCCAATTCTGATGGTTTCACAAAATCGTCGGATCGATAATTCATCTGTCAAGGTTATTGAGTAAAATTTTGGAATTATTGAATCGTGCTCACAGGCAACTGTCATGGCGTCCACGAATTTCTATCGCCATTCTTATGAACATTATTTGGAAGATAAGACCAAGATGTACTTTATATTCCTATATGCGTTATCAACTCTGCAACACATTAAACTATATGAGATATCTGATTCACTATGAAAATAAGCTGAGTGATGATAAAACCGATATTGCTTAGGCTAAAACTCCATGCCTTGCCATTTCAAAATGTATTCTACCAGAGTAAAATTATACAGATCTATCGGCGAAAAGATTATTTGTTTACGGTTAAAACAATTGGTTTACGGTTAAAACAATACGGATTACATTTTACGATTTAAAACAAAATAATTAAAAAGAAACAAAACTGGACGAATGCATTGCTGCCAATCATAAATATAAGGAGATAGAGTAATTTGCATTTATTTTATTGAGAGACATTATTTTAAACAGAAATAGTGTAGTGTTATGTATAGAGCACCGTTAAATACACATACTTATCCTTGCGCATAACGTCTTTAGTACATATTTACTAGTTTGTATTGTGATTATGTTTGAAAATAAATGGATATGTTACATAAGGGAGGGAGAAGAAGAGGATTTGACTTGGACACTTTACTTGAGGGATACTGGTACCCTGGTGATGACGTGTCCATTTTACTAATGAAGAGAAGAAGTTTACGACGATGAGAGAGAGAGATATTACGAG
>NC_136504.1:111699639-111722139 GCF_053919585.1 Euprymna scolopes
AAAAAAAACATTATCAAATTAAGTGTACGATGGTTTCGGAAACGATATTCATTTCATTTTACAATTGACAAAAATCATTGAGAATAATTATATTCGAATTTTCATCTCTTCATCAGAAACCAAAGAGGGGAGGAGGGAATTTAAGACAACAAAATAAAACAAACATTTTGCAGTAACTTTGGTGGGTTAGGGTTAGGGTTAGGGTTGGGGTTAGAGTTAGGGTTAGTGTTAGGGTTTGGGTTGGGGTTAGAGTTAGGGTTAGGGTTAGGGTTGGGGTTAGGGTTGGGGTTAGAGTAAGGGTTAGGGTTAGGGTTGGGGTTAGGGTAAGGGTTAGGGTTTGGGTTAGTGTTAGGGTTAGGGTTAGGGTTAGGGTTGGGGTTATATTGAAATTCATTAGGAAATTTGTTTTAAGTTCTTCAGCAATATTTTGTGTGCATGCTTTCAAAAACATTAATGATATTATATGAAAAAACTGTTTGGTATTTTTTTCCTAAACATTTTTACATTCTAATCGCTTATATTACATTACATTGAATGCAATTAGTTTGATGGTTCGTCATCATTTATCGGTGCCAAATTGTGCTTATTATCAACGATATTCGTCACCAAAATGTCTCATCGTTTAATAACTGCAGCCATTCAGGCAGACCAAATGTCATTATCAACTGTGGTGGGGATCTCAAGAAGGCGGAATCGTGCTCGACCGGACTAAGACTGAGTGTTAAACAACGTTCAACTCATCTAACAAGTGGTTCATCTTGGTTTTCTGATGTCATCCATATGAACAAACTTGATAAGCAAGTAGGAAAGGTTCGGAGTCGGGAAGCATTTTCAAAAGCGGCCATGAGACAGCGGAAGAACTGACGCATGCCTATTTATATCATATCGTCCGTATCTGTCTGTATGCGTGTCCTTTCCTGTGTACGTCTCTATTTTTTGGATTTCATTAAGGTGCTATTTACTGAACATCTGTGCGGTAAATATCGAGCATCGAATACCTTTAATTATTTGGGGTTAAATACTTGGCCGCTCCCCTCTTCAACTTCAAAGGTTTTCCTCGTTTTGCCTGACTCAGTTATGGTTTGCTTGTACGTGTTCCAATATTTCTATCGACGTTGGCCTTTGAATCTGAATTGAAACTAACAAAATGGCCGATAGTGAGCCACTTCATGATGGCAAGTTGAATACAAGTGGGAGGAAGAAAAGGGATAGTTTGTGTAAGTGAGAGAGTAAATAGTATAGAGCGCGTTAGAGAAAAAGAGAGCTTGTGTTAAAGTTAATAATAATGAGAGATTATATATATATATATATATATATATATATATATATATATATATATGCTTGTCTAGTTGCACTGATGAGTTGTGAAACAGTAGTGTACGTGGATGACTATATATATATATATATATATATATATATATATATATATATATATATATATATTTACAGAGTGATCACCACTTATACAGGGCCCGGAAGCCACTCAGGGATAAGGGTTATTGCAAGTACATTACGTTAGTGTGGATATTTGATGAAGTGTTTACTTAAGGGGGAGGTTCATTAGGAATTTGTTAACGTTGGACTTGAAGACATCCAATTTGTAGTCAGGTGGGAAGCAGGCTGACGGAACAGAGTTCCCCAGGCGTCACAGTGGATTCAGCTAGACGGGTGTTTTTCGTGAAAGATTGGCGAGGGAGGACCAGAAATTGGAGTTCAGACGAGCATCTGCCATGGAAATAACGATAAAACAAGGATAGGCCCGCAACGTCTCTTCTGTGGGAGAGAGGTTGCAGGGTAGAGAAAAGGACATCCCCCACTAAGCCACGAAGTCTATTTTGTACTCTGTCAAGGCAGGATAGGCTGTTTTTAGCAGCTCCTGCCCAGATATGGCAACAGTATTCCATCCTTGGACGTACTTGGCTTTTATATAGATAGAGAATTGCATATATATATATATATATATATATATATATAAATAGGCAAGAGGAACGTTTGTGTCCCTCTAAAAAGCTAAAAAGAGCACTAAAGGAGGCTCACGGTACCCCAACAGATAAAGCCCTCCAACAATTCCTACACGTGTACAGGATTACATCTAATCCTAACTCGCCAACAGCGGCTTCACCGGCGGAAACTATGTTTGCACGAAAGGTGAGGTCCCTTCTGGACAAACGCTTACCAAAACTATCAAGACCACAAATGACCACTTGCTGTGGCATCTTTTATCACTAGAAAAAGTGCATTGATTAAGGCGGTGGCTATTTAGAAAAAATAAATTCTAGAGCGCAAAGGTCGATCATTTAAATGTAACTACTCCCATCTTTGTAGCTCTTCAATTGTTTATTTTTATGATAACAAAATAGGAATTCTCATTTTGAAAAACCCTCATAAATTATATACGACATAATTGTTTGTATCGGAAGTGAAGCAACTTCCAGCCTGATTAGGATTAGCTGAATGGCCATTGGAGAATACCAATATATATATATATATATATATATATATATATATATATATATATATATATATATATATATATAAGATACATAAGATACGAAGAACGTTATTTCAGCACTTAAACGAAATTCTTATATGTAACGGCAATATGTCTACCGGTCTGTCTTCATATTTTCAAACTCTGTCCCCTTTGAAACCAAAATTGCAGAGCGAGGCTAGGGACCTCAAATTATTGGATCTTTTATGAACCGTAATTTTATGGGTCTTTAGACGGTTTGAATCGTATTTAAGATGTTAAAACATGGGTTAAAATTGAAAAAAATCGTTATATATTTTATTTTATTTATAATTTTATTTATAATTTTTAATTTTAATCAGTCTATATACGTGTGCAGTTGGTATAATGGTAAGCTTATCAGCTTTGAATGCTGCGATTCCGATTTCGACTCTAGATGATTGCACACAGGTACTTTTTTTAAATTTTGGGATCACGACCCTATAATAATACATACGAAATCTGGACAAATTAAAATATCATATATAAGCGTATTTTACGACCGGGCAAAGCCGGCTGGCCCACCCCGCTAGTATTTATTAAACAGGAGGATAGATGATAACATACTAGAGCCATTATATTACAAATATATAGATAGGCTAAATTAAGTTTCGTAGTATTTTATTATTTTCTATCTACATTTTAATAAATAGGATCTCCCCATCCTCGAAAACGCAAAGTAAGAAAAGAAAATCAAAATATAAAAAAAAATGATATCGCTTTTGGCCGTACATGAAACTAAAATATAATTCTTGGCCCTCTGGCTAGGATGCAAGGGTTGTATCTATTTTGTCTAATATGGAATAATAGTATCGTAGTGTTTCCGTTCCCACTGCCCGTCTATACAATGAAAATATGTCAGAGACTCCTATAAGGATATTGGAGATAAACCGTAATAACCTGATATTTTCTGAAACTACATTAACCAGATTACTTAGATAAATGCTTTTGCAGTTTTAACAAAAAGGGTACAATAATATTGTGGGGTCTCAATTCACGCTTAATGTCCACAGATTGAGAAGCAGCAATATATTATTTAGGAATTGCTATATAATTTCCACATGTCTCTCTAGTAAGTGTTATCTATAAATTAATCTCACCTGTCTGTTTAAATATATGTATGTATGTATGTATGTTTGTTTGTTTGTTTGTTTGTCTGCCTAAAACTTTCAACAGGCGCAAAGGATTTTCACGAAATTGGTTTCGTTTTGAAGTGCGACCCCTTCGGGCGACAAATATCGAAAAATTGATTAGAACGTCGATTCTTTCACCCTACAGTGGGCACTTTTCTACAAGGAGGGGTCAGTTTTTTTGCCGGAAATTTTCGAAAGTCATCCCCTCTTTTCGATTGACTAGCCCTAACTTATACCTTCGTGTCTTCTGGTTTGGCGATAGATGAAGCGGCAAAAACGGTCTTTGTTTTACAATTCGTTCCTCCCCGTGGTACGGGTTTGAGACTCCCTCTTTCATACGATATCTTTTTTTCTTTTGCACTCGCAATTTTTCATTTTTTTTTTTTTTGCTCAGCCAACAATTTTACAAACACCACTTTCTTTTTCGCCTTCGCGTCACCGGTTTGAGCCTGCTTACTACAGCTATTTTATTTATTTATTTGTTTATTTGCTTTTTTGGCCAACATCCATCTTCAAACACCCGGGCAACGTCAGCCACCCAGACTAGCTATTATTAAATGACCTTCAATAGCTATCCGCGTAAATTAGTCTTGACGCAGTTGTTTAAAGAATATTTTGTATGGACAGCCAATATTCACATTGTAAATGCTTACGCAGTGATATGAGGTGGTCACGTGTTTAGATGAGAGTAGAGAAAATATTAAAGGTCATTCGGGTTTCATGAACCAATGCATGCAAGCATATTATCTTAATGTGCTTGGATAACTTGCAACTTGCATTTGCGTGAGTGAATATTTCAAATGTTTCTATATATTCAAAAATGGGAAAAGTGAAAGCGCTTATTTTGGATTAAGGTCACTGGAGAAGTAAAAGTTCAGAAAAAGGTTTGAGAATTGTCATATAATGCGTTCAATATATATATATATATATATATATATATATATATATATATATATATATATATATATTATTTGTTTTCGTTTCTACGTTATATATAATGCGTTCAATATATATATATATATATATATATATATATATATATATGTATATATATGTGTGTGTGTGTATATATATATATATAAATAATATATATATACATATGTATATATATATAGGCATATGTATGCATATATATATATATATATATATATATTTATATATATATATATATATATATATATATATATATATATATATATATATATATACAGGTTGGAACAGTAAAATTTTCGGATGAGAAAAGGCGACATGATTTTATTTTCGTTTGATGAAAATCGGTTTCTTTATTTGTAGCAGACTATCTTCTAGTCGGCCAGTTGTTTAGAAATCCTACGAGCGATAGGAGGTGTTTTTTTAATATCTGAACGTGATACAATGTTTAACGAGAGGGATTCAAGATACGCTACCATAAAACTGATGCTCTCTAACGATCCACATTATGACAACAGGACCCTTGTTAGCACTTTCAAAATGCATCACTGGATTGCCAAAAATAACAGGGGCGTTTGCTTAAAAATCAACATCAAAGTATTCCTGGATTCGCTGAAGAGTGCAGTGATCCCGCGGTGCAATCATGTAGCCACTGGCAGACCCTGGAGTGGCAGCAGGTCACGGCGCCGGCCCACCCAGGCTTGTCTTCAGAAACAGTGCTATAATTTGTACCCTTCCCCCACTGGTTCATTTCCTCCCCTTACCTTAACACACTGGACTAGTTCGTTTAATTATACATCGAGAACATCACCAACATGACCTCCCGCAACACCAAAGCCAGCCTGATCGCCGCCATCTGTCGAGTTCGCCGGGTTCCCACCGGCGCCTGTGGGAAAGGCATCCTCCCAATTCCAGACCCGTATCGAGGCGGTGACTGAGGTTGGAGGCGGCTGATTGAATAGATACTAGTTCTGCTACATAATCAAATTGATTTCTCCAATAAAAGTTTTAAAAGATAGCTGTAGTGTTGTTTTCTTTTGGATGACACTTTTACTCTCCCACCCTGTAAATATGTTTGATGGCCGTGAGATAGAGGCTCGGCGAATAGAGCAAAAGGTTGATTTGTGGCTAGGTTCGAATCGAATGACTAGCAGAAATTGCTAATCTGTACTGATGATTGCGTAAGCATTAAACACTAGTGTATGTATGTAAAAATGAACAGTTATTATTTAATTATACTTATCAAGCCCTTTTAAGTATAAGTAAGGATAGACACTGTCTGCAAGGTTACAACTACGTCAATTTACTATCGTCTTTGCTATGTTCCCACTTCCGCTCATGCGAACACTTTTGATTACCTAATGTAGTTGTCGGAATTCCGCGTTTAATAATTCTTAATTACCTTAATTGCCGTGGCAATTGTTTGGGGGCCATAAGGTAGAGAAATATTTACCTATACTTATGAATGCTTAAGCATGAAACACTAGTGTATTCAGGTAAAAATGAATAATTATTAATCAACTAGCAGGACCCGTAACCTGGCGTTACTCGGTGGTAGCATGGCCCTTACCCGCGTAAAAAAATAAAGGACTGCTGTTGTCGTTGCCCAATCTCCAATCTCCTCTGTGTTCGTGCGTACAAATCTGGCGGTTAGGATATCGCTCAAAGTATTATTCAAAGTATGGTTAAGGGCCTGGTTTAGGGCCTGGTTCAAGGTATGGCATTTTTGTCGCAGTGTTACATAATAAGGGCTGTCCCCTTTTCATGTAAGTATAAAAATGGAGAATTTAGTTTAAAATGGAAATGAGATCGCAATAGAGAAATTCGAACCTCGTAATCTTGGTTTAGAAATAGATTACGTGTGAGAATTTAAAAATGTAAAACGAAACATTTGTTTAGAATATAGATAAAATATTCAAGAAAAGAATGTGAGCTGTCAAGTTTATTATGAAATTTTAAATTGAAAGAATGCAGCTTATAAGATAATGTTTTTAAATATTGGATAAATAGGTTACTGAGAAATAAGAAAAGTTTGGACACGTATGTCCAGGAAACGTGAAAGAATGCACATGTTTTAACATGTGTATGACGTCACGGAAAATAGAAAGTTCTAGGAATAGAGAAAAACTTTAGTTAGAAGACAGTCAGTGAGAAAACTCAGAGAGATTCAGTCGTCTAGGAGCGAGACGTCACTTCAAGAAAAAATGTGAGACTTTGAATTCTTGGTAACGGCCGGTCGTGAAAAATAAACCATCAAGTGTTTTTGTAAAGATCGTCTTGTGTCTTATGTTTCTTATACAAAGGTAAAGTCCAATTGTACTATATATTTGTGTTATATGTATTTACATACACGTCTCAACATCATCATGTCTACACAATGTCCGAACTGTCTGAACACTATATCCCTTCACTCTAAGAGCTTTCTCCTTCTTCCGTCAGCAAGATCTAAGAAAGAACATTTTAATGTATAAAAGTCTCTCTCTTACAACAATATCTCTCTCGGAGTCTTACAACATCCCTCACTGTAATAAGACTCCTTCCAAGCATCTCTCTAGGACTCTCTCTCACTAACCCTAACCCTATATAACAGCAGGACTGGAGTTCTGGAGGCAAAATACTCTCGAACCTTTTATCACTTAAAAGAAACGAAATTCCTGTAGTCACCTCTACGTTAACACGCAAACATGTAAATGGTATTTCAGAAAGTCACAGTTTTAAATAAGCAGAAAAAAAAATAAACAATATAAACAACTAGCGAGGCTTGTGTAAATTTTACAGGGGACTCATTCATACATTTAGATGTTCAGTGTAAATGGAGACGCTCTGATATTATTGTAGCTTTTTGTTAAAACTGCAAAATATTTATCTAAGCTAGCACTAACGCCATGCAAAGCCCGGTTGTAAAATACGCTTAAATATGATATTTTAATTCTTGCAAGAGTTCGTGTATATTATTATAGGGTAAAAGTTCTACGACTTTTATATTATGAAGTTGTGATTTCAAAATTAAAGAAAATATATACATATGACTTGGGTGCATTAGTTTGAAGCGAAATCGAAATAACAACGTATGAAAACAAAAGAATATATATATATAAATATATATATATATATATATATATATATATATTACATGGGGGTCACCACTTATCAAGGCCCAGAGGCCACTCGAGGATAAGGGTTAATAGGTATACATTAGTCATTGTGATTTTACCATAGTAACCAGTGGGAATTTTGTAACTTGGATTACTTAGGGGGACGATTCAATAAGAACTTGTTCACATTGGACTTTTTCTTTTTTTTTTCATAGGTATCAACACATTATCAAGGCCAAGAGGCCACTCAAGGATAAGGGTTAAAGAGGGTACAGTAGAAATTGGACAATATAATAATCATTAGTAATGAAAATCTGTTAAGTTTGATAACTTATATGGAACGGCTCATCAAGAACTTATTTACGTTAGACTTGAAGACAACCATATTGTAGTCAGCCGGAAAGCAGGAAAACGGAAGACAATTCCACAGGCGTGCAGTTCTAATAAAAAAGCTTTGTTCATGGAATCTACGATTAGGTTTAGGCACAGATAAAGAGTGGGGGGAATTATTGATAGTGTTTACAGCTAAACGAGTGTTTCTTGTGAAAGTTTTGCGAGGGGGGACCATAGATTGAAGCTCAGTCGAACACTTTCCATGAAAATAACGATAAATCAGAGACAAACTCGCAACATCTCTTCTGTGAGATAGAGGTGGCAAGGAAGAGAAAAGGACATCTCCTACGAGGCTACGAAGTCTATTTTGAACTCTATCAAGGCAGGACAAGTCCTTTCTAGCAGCTCCTGCCCAGATGTGGCAACAGTATTCTATCCTTGGACGTACCTGGCTCTTATATAAATAGAGAATTGCATCAGCAGTGAGATTTCTACTGGATCGATAGAAAGATCCCACCATTTTTCCAGCGGCCTTGGCAACAGATTTGATGTACGTGTTCCATTTAAGATCAGGAGTAATGGTCAAGCCCAGAAGCTTGTCAAAACTTGAGGCCTCCTGAAGACGAGAGGCATTCATTTCAATTGATGCCAGATGGGGATCAGAATGTTGATGATGTAAAGAGAGAAGCTTGGTTTTAGATGCGTTAAAAGTAACCAGCCACTCCTTTCCCCATTGTACTACATGCTCAAGATCAGAGGAGAAAGAATTGGAGAGAACTTCGTCGTTTACTGTCTTAGATGTGCTACCATAAATGGTAGTGTCGTCAGCATAAATGCCTACAAATGATGTAAGGATGTGATTTGGAAGATCATTAATGTAGATCAGGAAAAGAGTTGGGCCCAAGATGGACCCCTGAGGGACACCGGCATTAATACTGTGGGCTTCTGATTTTTGCCCCTCAACTACTACTCTTATGAACCTATCAGAAAGAAATGATTTAATAATTGAGAAGACTTTCCTAGCTATACCATAGCTAGAGATCTTATGAAGTAAACCTTTATACCATACACTCTCAAAGGCCTTAGATATGTCAAGAGCAATTGCCCTAGAAAGGTTCCCTCCGTCGAGAAATTTGCTAATCCTATGAGATATAACTGTAAGCACATCTGCTGTAGATCTAGCAGAACGGAAATCATATTGAGTGTCACTAAGAAGGTTATTTTTGTTGAGATGGTTGATTACTTCTGTATTTAACACAGATTCCAGCAACTTACTCATGACGCACAGGAGACTTATTGCCCTGTACTGAGAGGGGGATGAGCGATCACCTGAATTCTTAAATACAGGGCATACAGATGAAATTTTCCAGGGAGATGGGAAACTATTCTCCTTAAGACAACGTTTAAATAGTTTTGTAAGTATAGGCGCTAGTTCAGATTGAAGTTTTTTGAGTACTATAATTGGAATACCGTCAGGGCCAGTTGCTTTACTGGAATCAAGGTTTTTGATTAGCTTGGCAACATCACGTACAGATATACGTATATCACATAGTGTGTTTTCAGATACAGGAGGAAATATTGGGGGTTGGCAGCCTTGATCGCAAAAGGTAGAATAAGCTGCAAAGTTCTTGACAAAGAGTTTGGCTTTGTCTGATGCTGACGAGATTACCTCAGGTCCATTGATGATAGTTGGGATGGAGCACACGCTTCTGTTCAGAATTCTGTTTGCTATTGGCCAAAACTGGTGGGAACCAAGCCGCTGCTCAGCTACTTTGGTCTTAACAGATTGAGCATAAAACCATCTTGCGCTCTTTATTACTTTCTTACAATGGTTGCTGGCAGTCCTTAAAGCCGCTTTAGTTTCTATACATCTATTACGTTGGAAACAGTGGAAAAAGTGATTTCTTTGCGCAATGGCAGCAGCACATTCTGGAGAGAACCATAGCTGGCTGTTAGGTTTTTGCTGAAACTTTTTCGAGGGTATGAAACGGTCAATACCTACAATTAACCATTCCGTCAGGTCTAATACTATAGAGGGCACATCCTATTTAAATATGGAATGCAGTGGTAGATCAGTTATAAATGTACGGAAGCTATCCGAGTCAGCCTTAGTGTATGGATATACTGTAGGATGAAGAGGTACGTCTGGGGACTTATTACATTTCATTTTTATCTTAATTGATACAACAGAGTGGTCGGAAGATCCAAGAGGCGACAGAACAGAAACTGAACATAGTTCAGTGCAAGTTTTGAGAAAAAGGTCTCGTAAGCTCGCATACTGGCCGTCATTGTCGGGCACACGGGTGGGTTCCTGAACAATCTGAGTGAGGTCATAGGCAATGGAGAAATCATGATAAAACCTCCCCTCATCATCGGTCTTGTTTGAGTGGGTCAACCATTCGACGTAGTGAACATTGAAGTCTCCACATACGTGAATGTTAGCTGAAGGATAAGCAGATAGGACTTGGTCAATTTTCTCAGATATGCTTTTAAAGATAGTAACTCCGCTGTTGTGGGGTCGATAGAGAGTAAATAAAAATGCCATAGTGTGAGCTAAAGCAACCCGGAAGCACATATAGGGTAAGTTAGGATCTTCCCTGGAGATGTCCCGACCACATGGAAAGCTATCTTTAATATAGGCACATATTCCATGCCCATGGCGATATTGGGGGTCAGATTTAGAAGTTAAGTTAGAGTATCCTTTAATTGCGAACTCTTCTAGGGAAATAGCCTGTCCAATGCCAGTTTCACTTAAAAATAAAAGGTCTGCTTTAGTCTCCTGTAATTGGGTTTCAACCTGTGGAAGGTTAGAACGTAGACCCCTGATGTTGGAGAAGGAGACATGGTAGTAGGGGTCTACGTTGGAAGTTGGAGAACCGGGTTTAATCGTGCATTTTTTTACTTGAAACTTGTCATGATGAAATTTTGAAATTTGTGGACTAGGTCGTCAGATTTACTTAGAGCAGGACAGAGAGGGGAAACTAAGATAGAAAAAGAAATGAAGGATTTTATATATATATATATATATATATATATATATATATATATATATATATATATATATATATATATATATATAGTTCCTTCCGCCATAACCGAAACCGAAACTAAAACTTATGAATAATTCTTGATAAAAGTACTTATTAAAAAAGAGATATATTAGTGAAGTTCCATCAGTTATAATCGAAACCATCTGTTTTTTTTTTGCAGCGTTCATTTCTGTATTAAGTTTAAGTTATTTTAACCCCCACTCTTCCCAATAATTTCCAAATAAAAACGTTAATATTTCAGCATCCCAATTGTTCTTTTTTTTTTTCGCTTTTAATTTATCCGAATAAACAATTGTTAATATTGTCTACTTTTTCTACATCGTTCATTTCTATATTACGTTTAAGTTATTATAAATCCCACTCTTCCCATGTTAAATAATAATTCCGAAATAATAACGTTAATATTTCTGTGCGCAGGTCAAAATCTGCAAAATTCGCGATTTGTGTTTATTTGTTTACGTTAGTATGTGTTAATGCTTTTGCGCGTATGCGCAACTGGGTGTGGTAAACCAGAAAGTGGGTAACATACATCGTTACAAGATCATTTGAGTTATATATATATATACATATATATATATATATATATATATATATATATATATATATATATATATATATATATACATGTTTCATTAAATAGCACAGATAACTCTTGCTTGTTTTTCTTGTAATCCTCTTTTTCTCTTTGTCGGACCATTTTCCGAACGTTTTTTCCGAGTGAAAAGTGCTGAAAACTAGAAATGCAGTGTACATCTTTAAATCTCCCACAGGGGAATGCGTCTCCAAAAATCATTCGTACATTGGCATGACTCGAACCAGCATCTCCCGTCGTTTAACATGTCACCTGTCTTCCCCGAATAGTTCAATCTATCAGCAACTCATAGCATACCACACCCCTAAAAATGAGTTTAGAGACATATTAATAAATAACACGGCCATTTTAATTGTCTCATATTTCGAGGTGCGCCTCTCGATCTTTGAGGCATTGTTAATCCACATTAATAAACCAACGATTAACCAGACTCAAAACGAAACAGAGGGAACGCTCAAGTGCTTTTGAGTATTTTAATGATTTTAATCTATTTTAAGCGTCTTTTAATCGTCTTTTCATTTCATCTCGCTATTTTCATTTTTCAATTTCATTTTTCATGTTTTACTACTCGCCTGAGGATGACCAATGGAGGTCGAACACGTTCGCGATCATGGGAAATTTCTTTTTTCACTCGGAAAAAACGTTCGGAAAATGGTCCGACAAAGAGAAAAGGAGGATTACAAGAAAAACAAGCAAGAGTAATCTGTGCTATTTAATGAAACATGCATAAAAGAAAAACTGCTGCCTAAATATACTAATATATATATATATATATATATATATATATATATATATATGTATATATATATATATATATCCTTTTAGGTATATATATATATATATATATACATATATATATATATATATATATATACCTAAAAGGAATTAAAATTGGGGGGGGGATTAGGCAAAAAACAATTTAGTAAGTCTTGTGACCTATTTTCGTTTAAAAATAAAAATAAAATATTTAATATTAGTTATAAGTGTGTAAAGTACGCACAAGCTGTTTTCAATATATATAACCAAAAGAAAATACAATTAGGGAAATTAGACAAAAACAATTTATTTTGTTTTGTGACATATTTCCGTTTAAAAATCCAAACAAAACATTAAATTATTAGCGTGCGAACCATGAGATTTTTTAAAAATTAATCAACCCCCTTAAACCATGTAAATAAATAGCAGCGAGTACCCGTGCGAGCGCAAAAAGAAGTTTGCCGCGGTTGTAAGCGTGTAAAGCTAAGAGGAAAAGTAGGGGTTAAAAACGGAAACGCTTTCGTCGACTGGGCTGTGGCGAACTTATGACGTTCCGACTCTCGAGAGAATGGCTTTAAAGATTTGCCGTTAAGTTATATGAATATCATCGAAGCATGTAATCCCTAAAAAAGAAACCGTTCTGAAGACACATGTAGCTCGTTTAATATAAAAAGAAGTTCATCTACTCTAAAATTAAACCAACAATTTATGTTTCATTCTTCAATGTTTTTAAATTTACATTAGAAAATAAAAATGTAATTATTGTAAAACATCCTCCTGTATTATTTCTTTCTGAGAACAATATCTACTGTAAAAGGAAACAGTGGCCGAAAGCCACACTGGCCTGCCCGCCCTCCGGGGCCCGGGCGACAAGATCAAAGTGTAGTATCTGTTCCGGCAGATACTGCACTTCAGATAATTTGTACCAGTCAATGGAGGGGAAACCCTCTATACTGGGACAATTATTATTTTTGGTAACCAGAGTGACCCCTTTTAGGGGAGCTGGTTTTTACCTCACATTAAAAACGGCCTTGTGCCTAATTTGCTCAGTGGGGGAGCAAATAAATACCATCTGTTCCGGCAGATGCTGCAAGCTATGACTAGCTATGACTAGCTATGACTAGCAAAGACCAGATGTGGGGGCAACCCCACATGCCTGACCATTAACCAGCTCCCATTTCCCACCTCTCGGGAGCTGGTCCCCTTTTTCCCTTCCCCCTCCCTTCACTCCTCACATTAAAAATCGGCCTTGTGCCTAATTTGCTCGGTGGGGGAGCAAATAAACACCATCTGTTCCGGCAGATACTGCAAGCTATGACTAGCTATGACTAGCAAAGACCAGATGTGGGGGCAACCCCACATGTCTGACCTTTAACCAGCTCCCATTTCCCACCTCTCGGGAGCTGGTCCCCTTTTCCCCTTGCCCCTCCCTTCACTCCTCACATTAAAATTCGGCCTTGTGCCTAATTTGCTCGGTGGGGGAGCAAATAAATACCATCTGTTCCGGCAGATGCTGCACTTAAGATAATTTGTACCATCAATGGAGGGGAAACCCTCTATACTGGGACAATTATTATTTTTGGTAACCAGAGTGCCCCCTTTTTGCCTACTTTTAGGGGAGCTGGTTTTTACCTCACATTAAAAACGGCCTTGTGTCTAATTTGCTCAGTGGGGGAGCAAATAAATACCATCTGTTCCGGCAGATGCTGCAAGCTATGACTAGCTATGACTAGCAAAGACCAGATGTGGGGGCAACCCCACATGTCTGACCTTTAACCAGCTCCCATTTCCCACCTCTCGGGAGCTGGTCCCCTTTTCTCCTTGCCCCTCCCTTCACTCCTCACATTAAAAATTGGCCTTGTGCCTAATTTGCTCGGTGGGGGAGCAAATAAATACCATCTGTTCCGGCAGATGCTGCAAGCTATGACTAGCTATGACTAGCAGGGACCAGATGTGGGGGCAACCCCACATGCCTGACCTTTAACCAACTCCCATTTCCCACCTCTCGGGAGCCGGTCCCCTTTTTCCCTCCCCCCTCCCTTCACTCCTCACATTAAAAATCGGCCTTGTGCCTAATTTGCTCGGTGGGGGAGCAAATAAATACCATCTGTTCCGACAGATACTGCAAGCTATGACTAGCTATGACTAGCAAAGACCAGATGTGGGGGCAACCCCACATGCCTGACCTTTAACCAACTCCCATTTCCCACCTCTCGGGAGCCGGTCCCCTTTTTCCCTTCCCCCTCCCTTCACTCCTCACATTAAAAATTGGCCTTGTGCCTAATTTGCTCGGTGGGGGAGCAAATAAATACCATCTGTTCCGGCAGATGCTGCAAGCTATGACTAGCTATGACTAGCAGGGACCAGATGTGGGGGCAACCCCACATGCCTGACCTTTAACCAACTCCCATTTCCCACCTCTCGGGAGCCGGTCCCCTTTTTCCCTTCCCCCTCCCTTCACTCCTCACATTAAAAATTGGCCTTGTGCCTAATTTGCTCGGTGGGGGAGCAAATAAATACCATCTGTTCCGGCAGATGCTGCAAGCTATGACAAGCTATGCCTAGCTATGACTAGCAAAGACCAGATGTGGGGGCAACCCTCCATGCCTTACCTTTAACCAGCTCCCATTTCCCACCTCTCGCGAGCTGGTCCCCTTTTTCCCTTCCCCCTCCCTTCACTCCTCACATTAAAAATCGGCCTTGTGCCTAATTTGCTCGGTGGGGGAGCAAATAAATACCATCTGTTCCGGCAGATACTGCAAAGCTAAGACTAGCAAAGACCAGCTATGACTAGCAAAGACCATATGTGGGGATAACCCCACATATCTGAACTTGGTCAAGGTAGGGATCACCCTACGACCACAGTTACTATCCAGCTCCCATTTCCCACCTCTCGGGAGCTGGATCCCTCTTTCCCTCCCCCCTCCCTCTCTCTCTCCACATTAAAAAACGGCCTTGTGCCTAATTTGCTCAGTGGGGAAGCAAATAAATACACTGGCCTGCGCGCCTCCCCGGGGCCCGGGCGACAAGATCAAAGTGTAGTATCTGTTCTGACAGATATTGCAAGCAGGGACCAGATTTGGGGGCAACTCCACATGCCTGACCTTTAACCAGCTCCCATTTCCTACCTCTCGGGAGCTGGTCCCCTTTTTCCCTTCCCCCTCCCTTCACTCCTCACATTAAAAATTGGCCTTGTTCCTAATTTGCTCGGTGGGAGAGCAAATAAATATCTACTGTAAAAGGAAACCAACATTCTGTTTTTTTTAATTTATTTATGTGCTAAATTTTAAATCATAAAATAAAGCACATCGACAGATTAAAGGCTCCTAAATCACAAAATAGTTCCGAGTCTTCACTGTAGTAATCGCGTAATCGTTTTTTTTTTTTTATTTAGCGTATAAGGAAAAAATGTAGTCAGCTTTACTTCAAGAAAAATAAAAAAAGAAACATTTATCTAGATGTGTGAAAGATGTAAACAGTTCAAAGTTTTCTAAATCAAACAAAAATTGGGCCTCGACTTTAGTAATCGCGTAATCGGTTGTTTTGAAATTTTCGATCGGTGTATAAAGAAAGAATGTTAGTAAATCGTAATTAAAAAAAAAAGTTTTTCTAGCTTTTGGAAAAGAATAAAGAAATAATAGCTATCAATATATGACGATGTGTCGGAAAATAGCATGTACCTTACGTGTATGAAAACACAAAAGATGTAGCAAGCTTGCGTAGCCGTATGAGAAAAGTTAGCATATACTGTATATGTAATGTTAAAATGTAAGCATCGTGGCTTATGAATATGTTTCGATGTGTTAATATGTTTGTTATTGGGATACTTTATTTAAGACGAGTGTCTCTTGTATAGAGGGAAGCACTGTTTGTTAATCTATTGTATGGAGAGTAATATATATATATATATATATATATATATATATATGTGTGTGAATTGGAATTAAAATTTACAAAAAAATAATTATTATTAGTCGATGAATACAAATTGAAATCTTAAATAAATTTTATTCCATAGTGTTTCATAGAATGCCTCTCATCCCATGAGGAAAATAATAAGCAACCTATAAATCTTGATGGTTAACACAGGAATTGAGCTCTACAAATAATGAAAGAAGTTTATAGTAATTATTTTTAAAAAGTCGTATAAAATGACGATTTTTTTTTCATCATTCAGAATGATGATGAGAGCATTCTTTGAAACTCTATGAAAAAAAGAACATTTTTTAAAAAGTTTTCTGCTTCTATGCCTAGTCCAATAATAAAGTTATTTCGAATTTAAAGACATTCACCTCCAATTTCTCATATCAAAGCTCTATCTCGAATATTAAGCTTTTATATCTGGTTAGGAGTATATGGATATAAATATTAGTATTTATATCCATACTTTTTTTTACACTTTACAGTTTTATTCAATTTGTAAACTTGGTAATATTCTAATATATATATATATATATATATATATATATATATATATATATATATATATATATATATATATGTGTGTGTGTGTGCACATATACATACATATAAATACACACACACACACACACATATATATATATATATATATATATATATATACATATGTGGGGGGAAGCCATTTAAAACTTTAAATAAATTAATAAAATGGTCATTCATAAAAATATGAGAGCTATATATTTAAAAATATAGTTGATTTCGCCCAGGTGTGCGTGTTATATATATATATATATATATATATATATATATATATATATATATATAGATAAATAGATAGATAGATAGATAAATAGATAGATAGATAGATAGATAGATAAAGAGAGAAATCGAGATACAGAGCGAGATATAATAGAGAACAAAGGATATGGTACGAGAGGAAAAATTAGTGTGTTATGAGAGAGAGAGAGAAAGAGAGAGAGAAAAGGAGAGAGAGAGAGAAGGAGCAAGAAACATCGAGTGAGTAATTGTAGGCGTGAGAGAAAGTCTGATAAAAAATACAGAACCTGTGGAACGAGAAATTATAACAGAAATTTGTTAGTGCATGAAAAGAAAAGAATGGAGACGGAGAAAGATTGCACCGGAGACAAAAAGATAAAGATACAACGTGAAGGAGAGACCGATAGAGAGATACAATGTTGGGGGAGTCGATAGGAGATGGAGTAAGAGAAACCGAGGTTGATAGATATTCTTTGCGGAAAGGGAGAGAAATGCAAGGACTAAGCATCAGGGGCTAGCAAGCGATAGATAGCGAGATTTTAAAAAGAAAATCAGCGAAAATGCGCGTGGGAAACGAGAGAAAGAAAGAGAGAGAACGAGAGAGAGAGAGCTAATTCGCGTAGATACAGTAATGTAAAGTTTGAAATCGATGAATCGATCTGTAAAACGCATTAGTTTGAAGATCGTTGATCAGCAAAGGATAAGAAAATGCTTTAATAAAAACGCGGGAAACAATTCGCTCAACAGAGAAAAATTTCGAGTAAAAGAATATGCAGAAACGGAGAAAAAAAATGAAAATTCAAGGTGACCGATGATTTACACAAATATTGCGCGAATTGAAAGAAAAAAAAACTGGCAAAGTAAAATAAAATGTTATGGATTATTTCTGACACCACGAATCGTTTTTTACATTTCTGTCAGCAAATGCATAATATATACCATACTTTGGGGTAATTGCACCAACCAAAAAATAATGCTCTTTATATGCGTGGTTGCCAAAAGAGTACTTTTAGCTAGTTGGTACGATTACCTCAGACTTAGCGCAATTACCCCAAAATATGGTATGTATAATATATATATATATATATATATATATATATATATATATATATATATTTATATATAAGTAATGAAATCAAAGGGGGGTAGTGTTTACCTGATATACGCGATAGTAAACTTCAAATTGATATAAATATCAATATATATATATATATATATATATATATATATATATATATATATATATATATAATATTATCCTAACCAATTAAAAAAGCTCAATACACAATAGTCCTTATTCCGCGGAGTTTCAAAGAATCTTGATTATCTTCTTATAGAGGACAGAAAGAAATCAGCAAATTATTCCCTGATTAGAAGAATAACAAGAATCGCATTCTTTGAGACTTTGTAAATTGTTTTTGGAGTATTCAGTCGAGCAATAAATTTTGATTGTAAAGTTCAACTTACAGTTTTAATTTCCTTTCTCTTATAATTAGCTGTACTCTCTGTTGCGTATTGAGCTTTTTTATTCGGTTGGGATTAAATAATCTATATATAAATACTGTTATTAATTGGAAGTTTACATTGCGTATATTAGGTAAACATTACATCGCTTTGATTTCATTATATATTGGGGGTTGAGTGTGGGTGGAGATATATGTGTGTGTGAGTGTATTATTATATATATATACAAAAAGCATTTTTGAAACGTACAGAGACTAGTGTTTAATCCTTCCAGAATCAGCAGTGCATAACGCTAGTCATGGGATTCGTGCCCGTAACGAAGCCATCTTTGTCCCAGTAAGCAAGGAACATAATTCCAGGTAACTTTTTATAAGCAACTGGTAGAATGGGTGTATGGTCACGTGTCGCAACATATAAATGCTTTACAGACGTTACTTCACACGAGCAATTTATACAAACTTTTTTACTAAAAATATTATACATGCTATGACCATAATCATAGAATGCAATTTCACAAATCTTTTTAGTCCACCCATCTATGTTTTCTGTCCTCTGAACACAAGGATCCTAACAGTCTTTGAAACTCCACAAAAGAAGCACTATCACTTCTCATGTATTTCTTGTCGACTAATAAATCGGTTTTAAACTTTATTAAAGTGACTCTCACTATATTTTATCAAACTTATATTATGATATATATATATATATATATATCATAATATATATAAGTATATATATATAGTAATTTATAAAATATATATGGCGATTAAGCTACACTGAATATTCCGCGTTTCATCCATTCTAGGACTCTTCAGGCTTATGCGCCTGACAGAAGCCTGAAGAATCCTAGAGTGGATGAAACGCGGAATATTCAGTGTAGCTTGCTTAATCGCCATATATATTTTATAAATTACTAACAAGCTCTACATACGTATTGAGCACTTGTGAAGTAAATACTTAAAGTTTACGCACAAATCTATACTTTCGTATATTAATTTTATGTGAGTAAATTAAGTAGTTATATGTATATACATACATACATATATATATATATATATATATATATAATGAATGAATCCTTTATTTCAGTTTACATTAAACATCATTGACAGTATCTGTTTCCTAGCACAGACCTGCACCTGCACCTACATTTAGCAACAGTACATTGGGCTCGAGCAAACGGGACTGAACTGCTAGTATATATATATATATATATATATATATATATATATATATATAACTTAATTATTTGACTAGGCATAGAACTTTATTATTTGACTAGGAATAGAAGAAGAAAACTTTTAAAAACATGTTCTGTGTGTGCGCGTGTGTGTGTGTGTGTGTGTGTGTGTGTGTGTGAAGAAACAACATAATTTTCCTCCAGAAACAACAAGTGAAAATCATAAACACACAAGACACGCATATACAGACATCTCTTTTTACTCACCCACAACAATAATACAATTACTTGCAATACCATAAACTTACTAAGAATTCCAATAATGCAATCCACACCACACACTTTACCAGAAGCCTTAAAGAAAACAATTTTTCCAAACAAACCCACATCTCATGCAGATATATATGCGATAATACATCAGATATACGTCGGTGGAACTCAACGAAGATTAGACAAAAAGGCTCAGTGGAAAGAGAAGATATACGAAAAATAGTTATTCTTTTTTTTTTACATAGGCATCACCACTTATCAAGACCCATGGGCCCCTCGAGGATATTCTCTTATTTATTGCGATGTTATCATTCATTTAACTTCAAACAAGAAAAACTCGTTAAATTTATATCAGATATTTAAATAACAACAGTGAATCAGCAATTTTGCAAACTCAAACACAATAAAAAATGGCGGTGATTAAAATTATCATTATTTAATTATAAAACTCATATTAAAAGAACATAAACTTTATTTTAGACACAGGTTAGCTTATTTACACTACTAACATTATCTATATTAGTCAATATATATAATTAATAAATGAATGATAAATAACAAACAAGCCATAAATTTTATTTAAATTCCACATCTAACATTTAATTTATAACAGTTATATCAATGTATATATATATATATATATATATATATATATATATATATATACATATATATATATATCCCTTTTCAATCCGCAAAAACTCTACGATATCTAAATAAGATCTCGCTCAATTGCACAACGCTGTATACCCGTCGGATTTCTTACAGCCATGTTCCTTCTGAAATATGACAAACGTATATATTTCCCATCACAAACATCACATTTCTTCAAATCTTGTACTGGTATTAGAGTTTCTTTAAATTGAAGGAAGACTTCAAATAAAGACTAAACGTTATTCATGTGATATAGAACTTTCGAGTACTGCTCTTATGTTGAGTGTTGCTTTCACAACGTTTTGGGCGATGTAACCTCCGATCTTCTGCAAGTGTATCTTGTCGAACTGGGCAATCATTCGGTTGAACTCGGAAATTTAGACGGGATTTCTAACGAAACTATCTCTTTTAATAACGAGTTCGGAGGTTACATCGCCCGAAACGTTGTGAAATTACACTTACGATGATAAAATTAGTTCGAAGGATGCAAGTAATATGAATAACTAGTCCTCCTCTTAATAATTTGTTTGTTAGGTTTTCATCTCTTCATCAAGTTGGAATTTTATTTCCGGAATTCACATCATATATATATATATATATATATATATATATATATATATATATATATATATATATATATAAGTATATATATATATATATATATATATATATATATATATACTTGTATGTAATATACTGAGTTCGTATAATTCAGTAAATTTTAATATACCAAATTAGGAAATCGGGATACAACGGAAAAAATTGAATAAAATAGGACCAATAATAGTAACTCCAAACCTAGCTGCGTAATCTTGTATAGCATGGCAATGAGAGCTAGAAAAAACGCAAAGATCAATAAGGAAAACGTTGAAAATAATCAAAATAATAGGAACGGTGGGGGAAATAATAACAGTAGAACAGGTAAGGATGAGGGTGGTTCCATTAATAAGAGAAATAGAGGCAAGAGGCAGGTTTGGTTCAATCCACCATTCAGCGAGCATATAAAAACAATATACCAAAGGGATTCTATAGAATAATGGACCAAAACTCCCCCCCGATAATAAATTAAGCAAAATAATAAATAGAAACTCTGTAAAATTAACTTTCGCAACGTCCAGAAACTTAACGAACACTATAATCAGCTCAAACAATAGAAAAATCAGGATAATAAGGAACAATAACGAACTAGCATCAAACGAAAGTATCCTAAGCAGAAAATGTAATTGTAGAATACATGGGAAGTGTCCGTTGGATGGGAAATGTCTGACCTCGGAAATAGTGTATAAATGCGAGATAAAAACCGACAACACTAAGAAGATATACCTGGGAGCCACGGGAACAGTGTTTAAGGACAGATATAGAAACCACGTAGTATCATTTAAAAAGGAACCTGAGATAGAAACTAATAGGGATGGCGTAAACTATAGCAGGGGGGGGGGGTAAAAATAAAAAAAAAAGAGGAATACAACTGCATTAGGTGATTAGGTCAGGGAAATTAACAGAAATAATGAAGATGTTGTAGTTAAAATGGTCAGTAGTGGGCAGGGGGAGGAAGTACAGCCTTGGGAAATCAAAAAGGTGCAACCTATGTTTATTGGAAGCCTTTTACATTGTGAATTTTAAAGAGGAAATTTTGAATAAAAAACTAGATGCCATAAAGGGATGTCTTCACATGAAATAATTTCTGCTATCACGCCTTAAATGTAACTGAGGTATAACTTTTTACAACAATAAGGATCATTGGATTCTAGGATAAAATTTTAATGTAGAGTTAAATAGCTAGAAATGTTATATGTTAGAAATGTTAAATGAAGGATCCAAATCTAACATGCGAAT
>NC_136504.1:111727139-111849639 GCF_053919585.1 Euprymna scolopes
AAAAGATGAGGAAAATAAGAAACAACAGATGAGGAAAAGACGAGGGAGAGATGAGAAAAAGATAGGGAAAATAAGAAACAAAAGATAAGGAAAATAAGAAACAAAAGATGAGGAAAATAAGAGACAAAAGATGAGGAAAATAAGAGACAAAAGATGAGGAAAAGATAAGGAAAATAAGAAACAAAAGATGAGGAAAATAAGAGACAAAAGATGAGGAAAAGATAAGGAAAATAAGAAACAAAAGATGAGGAAAATAAGAGACAAAAGATGAGGAAAATAAGAAACAAAAGATGAGGAAAATAAGAGACAAAAGATGAGGAAAATAAGAGACAAAAGATGAGGAAAATAAGAGACAAAAGATGAGGAAAAGATAAGGAAAATAAGTAACAAAAGATGAGGAAAACAGGACACAAAAGATGAGGAAAATAAGAAACAAAAGATGAGGAAAATAAGAGACAAAAGATGAGGAAAATAAGAGACAAAAGATGAGGAAAAGATAAGGAAAATAAGAAACAAAAGATGAGGAAAATAAGAGACAAAAGATGAGGAAAATAAGAAACAAAAGATGAGGAAAATAAGAGACAAAAGATGAGGAAAATAAGAAACAAAAGATGAGGAAAATAAGAGACAAAAGATAAGGAAAATAAGAAACAAAAGATGAGGAAAAGATGAGGAAAATAAGTAACAAAACATGAGGAAAATAAGAGACAAAAGATGAGGAAAAGATAAGGAAAATAAGAAACAAAAGATGAGGAAAATAAGAGACAAAAGATGAGGAAAAGATAAGGAAAATAAGAAGCAAAAGATGAGGAAAAGACGAGGAAGAGATGAGAAAAAGATAAGGAAAATAAGAAACAAAAGATGAGAAAAAGATAAGGAAAATAAGAGACAAAAAATGAGAAAAAGATAAGGAAAATAAGAAACAAAAGATGAGGAAAATAAGAGACAAATGATGAGGAAAAGATAAGGAAAATAAGAAACAAAAGATGAGGAAAATAAGAGACAAAAGATGAGGAAAAGATAAGGAAAATAAGAAACAAAAGATGAGGAAAATAAGAAACAAAAGATAAGGAAAATTAGAAACAAAAGATGAGGAAAAGATGAGGTAAAGATGAGGAAAAGATAAGGAAAATAAGAAACAAAAGATGAGGAAAATAAGAAACAAAAGATAAGGAAAATAAGAAACAAAAGATAAGGAAAATTAGAAACAAAAGATAAGGAAAATTAGAAACAAAAGTTAAGGAAAATAAGAAACAAAAGATAAGGAAAAAAAGAAACAAAAGATGAGGAAAATAAGAGACAAAAGATGAGGAAAAGATAAGGAAAATAAGAAACAAAAGATAAGGAAAATAAGAAACAAAAGATGAGGAAAATAAGAGACAAAAGATGAGTAAAAGCTAAGGAAAATAAGTAACAAAAGATGAGTAAAAGATAAGGAAAATAAGAAACAAAAGATGAGGAAAATACGAGACAAAAGATGAGGAAAAGATAAGGAAAATAAGAAACAAAAGATGAGGAAAATAAGAGACAAAAGATGAGGAAAAGATAAGGAAAATTAGAAACAAAAGATGAGGAAAATAAGAGACAAAAGATGAGGAAAAGATAAGGAAAATAAGAAACAAAAGATCAGGAAAATAAGAGACAAAAGATGAGGAAAATAAGAGACAAAAGATAAGGAAAATAAGAAACAAAAGATAAGGAAAAGATGAGGAAAATAAGTAACAAAACATGAGGAAAATAAGAGACAAAAGATGAGGAAAAGATAAGGAAAATAAGAAACAAAAGATGAGGAAAAGACGAGGAAGAGATGAGTAAAAGATGAGGAAAATAAGAAACAAAAGATGAGAAAAAGATAAGGAAAATAAGAGACAAAAGATGAGAAAAAGATAAGGAAAATAAGAAACAAAAGATGAGGAAAATAAGAGACAAAAGATGAGGAAGAGATAAGGAAAATAAGAAACAAAAGATGAGGAAAAGATGAGAAAAAGATGAGGAAAATAAGAAACAAAAGATGAGTAAAAGACGAGGAAGAGATGAGAAAAAGATAGGGAAAATAAGAAACAAAAGATAAGGAAAATAAGAAACAAAAGATGAGGAAAATAAGAGACAAAAGATGAGGAAAATAAGAGACAAAAGATGAGGAAAAGATAAGGAAAATAAGAAACAAAAGATGAGGAAAATAAGAGACAAAAGATGAGGAAAAGATAAGGAAAATAAGAAACAAAAGATGAGGAAAATAAGAGACAAAAGATGAGGAAAAGATAAGGAAAATAAGAAACAAAAGATGAGGAAAATAAGAGACAAAAGATGAGGAAAATAAGAAACAAAAGATGAGGAAAATAAGAGACAAAAGATGAGGAAAATAAGAAACAAAAGATGAGGAAAATAAGAGACAAAAGATAAGGAAAATAAGAAACAAAAGATGAGGAAAAGATGAGGAAAATAAGTAACAAAACATGAGGAAAATAAGAGACAAAAGATGAGGAAAAGATAAGGAAAATAAGAAACAAAAGATGAGGAAAATAAGAGACAAAAGATGAGGAAAAGATAAGGAAAATAAGAAACAAAAGATGAGGAAAAGACGAGGAAGAGATGAGAAAAAGATAAGGAAAATAAGAAACAAAAGATGAGAAAAAGATAAGGAAAATAAGAGACAAAAAATGAGAAAAAGATAAGGAAAATAAGAAACAAAAGATGAGGAAAATAAGAGACAAAAGATGAGGAAAAGATAAGGAAAATAAGAAACAAAAGATGAGGAAAATAAGAGACAAAAGATGAGGAAAAGATAAGGAAAATAAGAAACAAAAGATGAGGAAAATAAGAGACAAAAGATGAGGAAAATAAGAAACAAAAGATAAGGAAAATAAGAAACAAAAGATGAGGAAAATTAGAGACAAAAGATAAGGAAAATAAGAAACAAAAGATGAGAAAAGATGAGGAAAATAAGTAACAAAAGATGAGGAAAATAAGAGACAAAAGATGAGGAAAAGATAAGGAAAATAAGAAACAAAAGATGAGGAAAATAAGAGACAAAAGATGAGGAAAAGATAAGGAAAATAAGAAACAAAAGATGAGGAAAAGACGAGGAAGAGATGAGAAAAAGATAAGGAAAATAAGAAACAAAAGATGAGAAAAAGAAAAGGAAAATAAGAGACAAAAGATGAGAAAAAGATAAGGAAAATAAGAAACAAAAGATGAGGAAAATAAGAAACAAAAGATGAGGAAAAGATAAGGAAAATAAGAGACAAAAGATGAGAAAAAGATAAGGAAAATAAGAAAAAAAAGATGAGGAAAATAAGAGACAAAAGATGAGGAAAAGATAAGGAAAATAAGAAATGAAAAATGAGGAAAAGATGAGAAACACATGAGGAAAATAAGAAACAAAAGATGAGGAAAAGACGAGGAAGAGATGAGAAAAAGATAGGGAAAATAAGAAACAAAAGATGAGGAAAATAAGAGACAAAAGATAAGGAAAATAAGAAACAAAAGATAAGGATAATAAGAAACAAAAGATAAGGAAAACAGGAAACAAAAGATAAGGAAAATAAGAGACAAAAGATAAGGAAAATAAGAAACAAAAGATGAGGAAAATAAGAGACAAAAGATAAGGAAAATAAGAAACAAAAGATGAGGAAAAGATGAGGAAAATAAGTAACAAAAGATGAGGAAAAGATTAGGAAAGGATGAGGAAAAGATAAGGAAAATAAGAAACAAAAGATGAGGAAAATAAGAGACAAAAGATGAGGAAAAGATAAGGAAAATAAGAAACAAAAGATGAGGAACATAAGAGACAAAAGATGAGGAAAAGATAAGGAAAATAAGAAACAAAAGATGAGGAAAAGATGAGGAAAGGATGAGGAAAAGATAAGGAAAATAAGAAACAAAAGATGAGGAAAAGACGAGGAAGAGATGAGAAAAAGATGAGGAAAATAAGAAACAAAAGATGAGGAAAAGAGAGGAAAAGATGAGAAAAAGATGAGGAAAATAAGAAACAAAAGATGAGGAAAAGATGAGAAAAAGATGAGGAAAATAAGAAACAAAAGATGAGGAAAAGACGAGGAAGAGATGAGAAAAAGATAGGGAAAATAAGAAACAAAAGATAAGGAAAATAAGAAACAAAAGATAAGGAAAATAAGAAACAAAAGATGAGCATGAGAAGGTAAGTAAAAACTGATGTGAAAATAGAAGAACACGAAAAAAATAAAGAAAAAGAAAATAAACGAAACATTAATTTTTAGATTACTATTAGAAAAACGGAGCAATTCAAACATTATTAAGAATAATTAGAAACAATAACAAAAAAGAGTAATGTGTGAGAAAGGAAAGAAGATAAATGATAAAATTAAATAAACTAAGAAAGAAATTAAATAAACTAAGAAGGGAATTATATAAACTAAGAAAAAATTTAAATAATTAAGAAAAAAATTTAATAAACTTAGAAATTAATTAAAGAACCTAAGATCGAAATTAAATAAACTAAGAAAGAAATTAAATAAACTAGGAAAGAAATTAAATAAACTAAGAAAGAAATTATATAAACAAATAAAGAAATTTAATAAAAAATAAAGAAAAAAATAAAAAGATAATAAATAAACAAAGAAAGTAATTAAATAAACAAAGAAAGTAATTAAATAAACAAAGAAAGAAATTATATAAACTAAGAAAGAAATTAAATAAACTAAGAAAGAAATTAAAGAAATTTAGAAAGAAATTAAATAGACTAAGAAAGAAATTATATGAACTAAGAAAGGAATTAAATAAACTAAGTAATAAATTAAAAAAAAACAAAGAAAGAAATTAAATAAACTAAGAAAAAAATTGTATAAACTAGGAAAGAAATTAATACACTAAAAAAGAAATTAATAAACGGAGAAAGAAATAAAACAAACTAAGATAGAAAATAAACTAAGAAGGAAATTAAATAAACTTAGCAATAAATTATATAAACTATGAGAGAAATTAATAAACTAAGAAAGGAATTAAGTAAACTAGCAAATAAAGAAATAATCTAAGAAAAAATGAAATAAAATAAGAAAGAAATAAAAACACGAGAAAAGAAGGAAGAAAATAAAAAAGGAAAACTATGCAAAAAATTGAGAAAAATCATGAGAAAAAGATAAATTAAGAAAATATTGGAAGAAGACAGTGAATGAAGAAACAAAAACATGGCGGAAAAAGAATTTTAAAAAACATGAAAAACAGAAAAAAAAAAGAATAGGAAAAAGGTGCGAATGTAAGGAAAACGTTGGAGAAATTGGAAAACTGAGATTAACAATAGGAAGACGTAATGAGAAGAAGATTCATGAAAAAAATGATGGAAATGAATATGGTGGAAAACTGATGAAAAGAAAATAAATAGTAAAAGAAGAGGGCAATAAGACGAAAATGAAGGAGATAAACAATAGTTGGATGCGTAGAGGAACACACTAAGAATCCGGCGGAATTGTGAATATTATTGAATAATAATAATAATAATAATAATAATAATAATAATAATAATAATAATAATAATAATAACTTTAATAATACTGAATAATAATGATAATATAATTATAATAATATATTAATAATAATAATACTAATAATAATATAATAATATAATAATAATAGTATAATAATAATAATAAAATAATAATAATAAAATAATAATAAAATAATATTAATAATCTTCTCTATATAAATAAAATGAACTCATTTTTTCCCGTCTGATTTTGACATTAATAAGATTAAAAATCAAGATATTTAATGCAAATATAATATGCACAAACGGCAGAACAATATCTGAGGCGTGTTATAGGCTTATTATTTCTCAAATTCCTCGATCATCTTAGATTTCTATACTTTTTTTTTGCTGAGAAGTCACGGCCAAAATCGGTTAAGATCAATGGAAGTGGTAAAATATTTTCTCTCTAATAAATTCCTCCTCCTCCTGCCACCACTTAGCACCGTTTGGGGATCGTTCACAAGGAACAGTTGAGAAGAGAACACCGGTTTGACTTCGTAGTTCTTTCATGTGAAGTTATTTAAAATCACTAAACTAAGCTGCAGTGCTCTATGGCGTAGTGGTTAGCGTGCTGGACAATTCACATTATATTTTCACGTTCGCGCCGACCTACCGTACTCGTTTTTTTTCCTAAACAACTGGAATGGACTTTTCTTGGTGGCCGAACTGTTAACGTTGCAGATGTTTGTTTTTTTTCACACTTTATTTTCCTACTTTTACTAATGACTCCGGGTTTGATCCTTCCTACTTACCTACCGTAACATTTTTTAAAACTCCCCCGTCCCAGAAACAAACACTCGGCCAACGCCGGGTACCCCCGCTAGTAATAATAATAAAATGATAATATAACTATAATAATATATTAATAATAATAAAATAATAATAATATAATAATATAATAATAAAATAATAATAATAAAATAATAATAATAAAAAATAATAATATAATAATAATAAAATAATAATAATATAATAATAACATAATAATAATATAATAAAAAATAATAATAATAACAATAATAATTATAAAATAATAATAATGAAATAATAATAATAATATTAATAAAATAAAAGTAATAATAAAATAGTAATAACATAATAATAATAAATAATAAAATAATAATAATAGTTATAATAATAGTAGTAATAATAATAATAATAATAATAATAATAATAATAATAATAATAATAATAATAATAATAATGAAATATTAAAAAAAAAATCTTGCATGTGGAATCTAACACACAGGAGCAACAAGCGCGGGCCAGACAAACTGCTGCAACAGGCAAAACATAAAACATTACATGAAACCAAGAACACTGAAGCCGCATATCAATAATTCAACTTTACTCCATCCTCCCATTGCCACTTCACTTCCCCCTCCCTCCTCTCGCAAAAAGAGCGAGACTAAATAACCAAGTAGTGTCAAAGAGGTAGGAAAAACCGATGAACTGACCAGACCTCAGCTGAATTAGTGCAAAGAGCACTGGAGTATTGGGGAGGCTTATTGCCACTCAAATTTCAGCGAAGACCAATAGCACTTTCAACGAAAAATCAATGACAGGCAGCTGTTGCGATAATGCAAATTCATTTGCAAATGTTATCGAAAGTAGGTGGAGAGTACTGGAAACCTGGGGAGACTTTTTGTCACTCAGCTTCCGGGGAACACCACAAACTGTTTTCAGGTGAAATCTTTGAAAACCTGTGTGAAAGCTCCTTGTGAGCAAATAATAATAATAATAATAATAATAATAATAATAATAATAATAATAATAATAATAATAATAATAATAATAGACGAATAAGAGTTACAGGGAATGAAGAACACCGAAGCTGCATATTTACAAGTTCTACACCCCCCATCATGCATTTCCCCCATTGTCTCATCACCAATCCCCCCCCAAAAAAAAAAACACGATACCAAAGGGCCGAGAAGGGTCAATAAGGACTGAAAGAGCGAGGAGCGAGTGCCAACCAGACCTCGGCTGGACAAGCGCAAAGAGAACTGGAACCTTGGGGAGGCTGAGTGCCACTCAAATTTCAGTATAAACCAATGGCCACTACCAGCGAAAAATCAATGGTAAGCGGCTGTTGCGATGATGCAAATTCATTTGCAAATGATATCGAAGGAGGAGGAAAGGGCTGGACGTCTGGGGAGACTTGTTGTTACTCAGCTTCCAGAGAATACCACAGGTTTCCAATCAGATCGTTTGTTGACTTGTGTGAAAGCTCCATGTGAGACAATAATAATAATAGACGGATGAAAATTACAAATTAGACCGTTACTAAATGAGTGCGAAGACGTCTATGACCTTTGGGAGTTTTATTGCAACTCGATTTTCAGTGAGAACTAATGGTCACTATCGACGAGAAATCAACGATATGCAGGTATTGTGATAACACACAATAATTTTCCAATGTTATCATAACAGGGGAAAGGTACGGGAAATAGGGCGAGAACTGTTGTCACTCAGGATTTATCACATGTTGTTCTTGAGCAGAAATCTTGGATTGTGGCCTGTGTGAAACCTCCTAGTGAGTGCATAAATACAGTAATATATCAATAATAATAATAATAATAATAGTAATAATAATAATAATACTATTATTACTACTACTGCTATTAATAATAACAATAATAATAGTAATAATAATAATAGTAATAATAATAGTACTATTATTACTACTACTACTATCTATAATAATATTAATAGGTATAATAATAAAAGTAATAATAATAGTAATAGTAAAAATAATAATAATGATAATAATAGTAATAATGATAATAGTAATATTACAACTAATAATAATACTATTAATAATAATAATAATAATAGTAATAGTAATAATATTAATAATAATAATAAAATAATAATAATAAAATAATTGTAATAATAGTAATAATAATAATAATAATAATAATAATAAAATAATATCAATAATAGTAATAATAATAATAAGAAGAAGAAAGAAGAAGAAGAAGAAGAAGAAAGAAGGAAAGAAAGAAAGAAGTAGAAGACAGTATTTGTTGATGAGGTAGGTGGTTAACATGCTCAAGGAAAAGGACGAATTTTATTTCCAAATTCCCAAACAAGGTTGTCACATCCACATAAAACATATCCCAGAACGGCAAACAATAGTTTTCAATAAAGTGAAAATGCGAGAGTATTACATTTATCGCCTTGCTATTAGAGATAATGCCAGTATTGGCATCGATCTGGTAAACTATTCCAACGATATATAGTTGATGCATATGTGAAAGTTGAAGGTTGCAGATTGGACTTCATTCATAGCTGCTCAGTATTCTGGCTTAATAGATCATCTGACAAGTCATGAAGGTGGTGATCCTAGGGTACCATTTTTTCTACCATCTTCATTTCAGGAATTTTTTCAAGACGCAATTGCAATTTTCTGTAAATAGGGAAAACCAAACATTCCTTACATGCACATATCCTGAGACAATAATAAAAACACAAAACTTATCAAAACTTATAGAAAACCAATCCACATTAATATCACGTGTGTATCATGCACATCCAGTTGAACTTTTGAAAGACATTACAGAAAAAAACATGCACTGGAAACTCCTGTTGCATATGTTTCTATTATTGAATTTCAAAACGGAGGGATACCGCACTGCTACATGATCATAATGTTGCGAGATTAGGATAAGATCAGAACAGTTCAACAAATTGATTCAATTGTGTCAGATGAAATACCTGGACCTGAAGGCACCGAGCTCTGTGATTTAGTTATGTCTTTAATGGTACGTCGTCAAACCTCATTGTAGTTGTTTGATTATGCGATAAGAAATGTCTTACTGATGTGTGCTTTAAAGATTTTCAAATGCAGCGGAATTATGAATGGTTCTGCTGCTGCTTCTTCTACTACTACTACTACTACTACTACTACTACTACTACTACTACTACTACTAATAATAATAATAATAATAATAATAATAATAACGATGACGATATTACTACTACTAATAATAATAATAATAATGGGAAGAAAAAGAAGGAAGAAGAAATGAGGAAGACGCTGTAATAGGAGAAAAAAGAAGAGGAGGAAGACGAAAAAACATCAACCTAAAAACTAAATAAATAAGAAATAAAGGGAACATGAAGATGAAGAAAAAAGTAATATGTAGTGGATGAAAGCTCGAAAGTTTCAAAGAAGGAGAAAAATGGAAAAAAAAAGTCGACATATTGAAGAAGAGAAGGGGGGAGAACGGAGAACCATCTTAACCTTTCAATTGTCGGCTTGAAATTTACGTACATCTTCCTTAGAATTACATATTTAGATATCTCATATCGTTTTCTGTTTCTTTTCACCCGTCTTCCTGTAGCAGATGGCGGATGCGCGTATGGCAGCAGCAGCAGCAGCAGCAGCAGCAGCAGCAGCAGCTCTATGCAAAGGAACGAACCGGGTGCAAGTTACGTCACAACGATGGAGAAAAGAATAAAAAAGAAAGATAAATCTGTCACACATTTGGCCCGAGAGCGTCCTAAACATGGCATGACAATGACAGAGTACCGCGTGTTCGACACGACGATGTTTTAAAAAAACGAATGGAGTAGGAGAAGAATTTTGAACAAGATACAAAACATTATTCTACAAATAAATTGTTTCAGTGAAAAAACAGTGAGTCGAATTCTTTATTGTCTTTATTTCCTTGTGGTTGTTTGTATAAACGTGTGGGCTCCGAGTGTGGATATGCAACGACTATGTTACATGTGGAAATAACACTCGTTTGGCTGAAACCACTATCAATAATTTCCCCCACTCTTTATCTGTGCCTAAACCTAAACGTAGATTCCACGAACAAACCTTCTTTCTTAAAACTGCACATCTGTGGAACTCTCTTCCGTTTGCCTGCTTTCCAGCTGACTACAATATGGCCGTCTTCAAGTCCAATATAAACAAGTTTTTGATGAGCCGTTCCCTTTAAGTAATCCAATTTACCAAATTTACACTATTAACGATTACTTTGTTATTGCCCTTTTGACCACTGTACAGTCTTTAACCCTTATCCTCGAGTGACATCTGCCCCTTGATAAGTGGTGAGTCCTCATGAGAACTTACTATTGTTCGCACTCACCGAATTTTAAACTTTCTAGACTTTCATATTCAAACATGATAATATTGCGTAAAACATGCCTCCGCATGAATTATCGCGTTGATAACCAAACGACTTTTTTTATGAATCAGAAGTAGATATAAACTACAAGAAGAATAACTGGATTTAAACAGAATGGCTTAACACGTTATAACAGCAGCAGGTAACACAACTGTATAAAAAGGGTGTTCCTTACGTACGGGTCAAATAGCGATTACACTCAATTATACAGCAGCAACAGCGATTCTCCTCGAATATCTGTTAGACGAATTGGCATTTTCACTACAACGTCGACAACAGATATATGCCAAGAGATCAAAGGCAACTTTAACTATGAGAACTTTCAGGAATTACGGCCCATCATCCTTCTTGTCTGCTCCATATGTAAATATTCAACCGACGCACTCTTAAACTACTGGTCACATAACGCTGAAATTTACAGGATATAATAATAATCATACACAAAGGGTTGTTTATAACGATTAGAATCCTTGTGTGGTGGATGAATAACGCTTACAGCAATATATCATCAGCTGACGATTAATTTCAACTTAGCGAAATATTTCGAATACGTCTGCGAAAGTTACTTCATACCTTATAGCGGTTTATTTTACATCTTTCTTATCTATATGTCGATAGCTCAAACAGTAGGTGACGCGACTGGAGTGCTAAATGCTTTTGTTAAGATTCTAGCTGATGGTACCCGAGTTATTTTCTTTTAACTTATGAAATAAGTACTATATATTAAGTTCAGTATAATATTTATTAGATAGTTGGTTACATCATAATAAATACGAAATCTGCATGAATATATATATATATATATATATATATATATATATATATATACTTCGGAATAGTTTTTATTTAACAATCAGTGGTTATGTAAACGTGAGATTGTAGGTTTACAAAATATTACTGGCAGTAATATTCTATAAGTTATCCCATCTAAACGAGAATTGCTCGATATTCAAGATAGAGCAAATAAATTAAATTGTAATTCAATGAATTTCAAAAAAACTCTCATTGAAATGAAATGAATTGGTTGAGTTTCATATCAAAGAATTTTTATTATTCTAAGCAAGACAAAGAATGTTTTAGAAAGTTTATCTCCTTAACCTATAGGGTTTCGATGTCTACCATCTCATCAGAGGAGTGAAAATATTAGCAAATAGTTATAAAGGTATGCACCCTATTTGCTAAAGTCAGTGAGACATGGAAAGTCAAAGTGAAAATAATACATTTATCAGAAGTCCTGTAGCAGGAGTATTTGTAGAAAAAGGATATGAATGTTTTTGTTGATCCAACTTGTTTGGTAAAATCCATATTATACGTTCTTTACCTCCGTTTGGTAATATTTTCCAAGTTATATCCTGGGTAATCCGCATAGCTGTGTACATATATATAAGTTATAAAAATATATATGGCAATTAAGCTACACAGAATATTCCGCGTTTCATTCACGTTAGAATCCGTCAGGGTTCTGTCAGGTTGAAAATAAGCCTGACGAATTCTAACGTGAATGAAACGCGGAATATTTTGTGTAGCTTAATTGCCATATATATGTTTATAACTTACTACCTAGCTCATGTATTGACCACTGTTGAAGTAAATACTTAAAGTTTACGCATAAAATTATACTTTCGCATATTAATTTATGTGATAAACCGAGGTACTCATATATATATATATATATATATATATATATATATATATATATATATATGTATATATATATATATAATTAGTAGTCATATATATATATATATATACAGGGTGTCTCAAAAATGTACTCACACTTTAACCCTTGCTAACATGCTGTCTTTTTAGTGTTGCAGGTGTGAGGTGTGAAGCACAGCATGTCTGGAAATCAACTTAGCTTGGAAGAGAGGAAGTTTGTCCTGAAATGTTATTGGAAGACAGAAAACGCCATTGAAGTGCAAAGACGATTCAGAAGGGAACTCGCAAGACCACCACCAACACGCCGAACCATTGCTCGCATCAAAGATAAATTTGAAGCAGATGGAACCGTCCAGAACGTCAATAAGAAACGTTCTGGACGACCTCGGACATCCACAAGCCCTGGAAAAGAAGAGCAGGTGCAAGAAAACATTGTTTAGATCACCACAGAAATCACTTCAACAAATTGCTCGGGAAACCCACATCTCAAAAGATAGCGTCCATCGCATCATGAAGCGTCTGCACTGGATATGCTACATTACAACACAAATTCATGCTCTCAACGAAGACGATCCTGACCGATGAGTCGAATTCTGTGAATGGTACCTGGAAAAATGTGCAGAAGATGCAGGGTTTCCACACAAAATTGTGTGGAGCGATAAGGCAACATTTAAATTAAATGGCACCATTAATCGCAATAATTGCACGTACTGGGGTCCTATAATACTTGACAAGTAACACTTGAACACCATGTAAACTTGCCAGGAGTAACAGTGTGGTGTTGGATATCCGCATTGGGCATCATAGGGCCATTTTTTATTAACGGAACTGCCACTGGTGAGAGATACCTTAACTTGCTTCAGGAGTTTGTTGGTTCACAAATTTCGAACATGATTCTTTAATAACATTTATCCTCTGTACTCTAAGCTATTCCATTTCACTGTATGTTCATAAATAAAGGATTTGTCTTCATCCGAAGTGTGAGTACATTTTTGGGACACCCTGTATATATATATATATATATATATATATATATATATATATATATATATCAAGTGCAACATGAACCAACATCTCGCTGCCCTAATCCCTACATAGTGCCCCAGTAGATGTTTCCCCTGATAGTAGCCCCCTACACCAAAGTGGCAATGTGCCTTGTTTGGGGTGAAAATATAATAAAATATATATATATATATATATATATATATATAATTATTCAGAATTGGTTACATTCGCTGTCACTTTTTACATGTACACTTGTAACGCTTAGATTGTATTTTCTGTTTGTTTTTGTAATAACGTGTCTCGTTACTGATATGTATATTTGTTCATAAATTGGTTGACACGCAGATCTTTTCTTTTTCTATATCCTATCTACATTAATTCTTACTTTCTCTCTTTCCCTCTTTAACTATATTTCATCATTCTTTCTTTTCTCTTTTAGCCCTTGTTTTCTTTATAGTAACCCTTTATATCTTTTTTCTTTTTCTTCTCCATATTATATATTTTTTCTGTATTTTCTTTCTCTATTTATTTTCTTTCTCTATTTCTTTTTTCTCCTCTTAATCATTCTCTCGCCATTATAATTTTTTAACTTTATTTAGATTGTCCCTCCCTCTTTATATTTTATAATTAAAGTTCTGTGTTTTAAGGTTTTTTTAACTCCAACTTTTAAAGAGTTCCTACCTAAAATAAAAATCCATTATTCAATGAACATTTGAATAGTCAAGTCGCTGCCTAATGATATCTGTTGTTTGATTGAAACAAGTGGCTGTTTGTAGCAGCGGAATGTGAACATGTGTATATAACAATAAACAAGTATTATCAGCTCTTTTTATTGAGCACTATTTAACAACCTCGTTGAATTCACTAGTCCATTACTTTTGAATAAAAAACCCCGAGTATATATATATATATATATATATATATATATATATATATATATATATATATAATTATTCAGAATAATGAAATACAATAAATCTACTTGTGTGCAAATCCAGTGATTATCGGTCTTACAAAATATTATTGGATGTAATATTATATATAAGAATATCCCAGCCAAATAAAATTGCTCAGTATACTAGATAGAGTAAATAAATAATAATTTAGGAATTAAAGCTTTGTGATGCGAAAAAGTGTGTGTATATATATATATATATATATATATATATATATATATATATATATATAGCTGCTAGAAAGGACTTTTACTACCTTTATAAAGTTCAAAATAGACTTCGTAGTCTCGTAGTTGGATACCATTTTCTCTTCCCTGTAAACTCTTTCTCACAGAAGATATGTTGCGAGTCTGTCTCTGCTTTTCATAATTTTCTGTGAAGTGCTTGTCTGAGCTCAAATCTATAGTTCCCCCTCGCAAAACTTCCACGTACAACTCTCGTCTAGCCAAAATCACTATCAATAATGTCCCTCACTCTTTATATGTGCCTAAACCTAAACGTAGATTCTATGAACAAAGTTCCTTTCTTAGAACTGCACAACCGTGGAACTGTTTTCCGTTTGTCTGCTTTCAAGCTGAATGCAATACAGTTGTCTTCAAGTCCAACGGAAACAAGTTCTTGATGAGCCGTTCCACTTGAGTTAACAAATTTACTAAATTTCCAATACTAACCATTAATATATTGTCCAATTGACTACTGTACACCCTTTAACTCTTATCCTCGAGTGAATTCTTGATTTTGATGAGTGGTAATGGGTATGTAAAGAAAAAAGTGTCAGTGCAAGTTTAAGGGGCGTAAAAGGTCTGAGGATATTTCAAAGGGCTTGCTTGCACCAATACAACACAAAATTTATTTATTTTTGTATATATAACAGTAACAATAAAACGAGATATTTTCACTAATAAATTACTTAATATTCTCCCGGGCAACGCCGCTTACACACTGCTAGTATTTAATGTATTCTATCAATTAATAGAAGATAAGCTAAGTAGTATTTTTTTGACTCATGTGTTGATATCAGTGTTTTCTACATTTCCTTCTTGTCCTACCAGATCAGGCTATCTGAAGATATTGGCTTCCTGAGACGAAATATAACAAACATTGTTGCTTTTTTTGATTTTCTACTTCCTTTTGCAAAACTTAATCATCTTCTGCAAAACTGAAAATAAAAACAACCCACCTTTTCCCTCTTTTTATGTCGTCTCATTTCACATTTCTCTTTCTATCTCCCCCACTTCCTGACTGATTTCCTAACTTAAAATGTACAAAACATTAATAGTTTAACCCTTTTCCCTCTACCATTGCGAAACTCAGTCATGTTCTGCAAGACGTTGAACAAAAACGATAAAATCTACTAATAGGGTTAGGCTATAGAAACAAAATTTTTCAAATAAATGCCAAAAGTGGCTTATTACCTTCATTTATATGTAAATAGATGGGAACACGTGATTTTGTTCTAAACGGGTCAAAATTGGAGGGTCGCTGGCCACAAACGTGATTTGACCGCGTCAACGCGTGAAAATGGCCCAAATTTCGCCCCCGAACACACTTAATCATTTATTGAAAGCCACAGGGTGCATTTTTTTACTATGAATTCATTTGTATCATTAAATCTAACATTCCCATTGGCTATCCCACAAGTATAGGGCTTTTTAGGGTATTTCAGAGTCCAAAATGGGTCAAAATTACCCCAAAATTAGCCAAAAATGGTCAGAAATCACGGATTTTCCAAAATGCACCTCCCATGGGCCCAAAGACACCTCTACATGGCAGAAACTGTTGGGAAATGCTTGAAGCAGGCACTCTCCTACATTAATTTACATGCTTAAAAAATATGGTAAGTAAAGAGGAAAGATCGATGGCAAAAAAAAAGACAAAACAAAATAAAGCAGATTTCAAAAACAAGACAGAAAAAAACAACATGATTAATGAACTCTCTCTCTCTCTCTCTCTCTCTCTCTCTATATATATATATATATATATATATATATATATATATATATATATATATATATATATATATACTAGCATTTCAGCCCGGCGTTGCCCGGGTGTTTGGAGGTGTATGTTGAGCAAAAAAAATAGCGGTCAATTTTTTTAAACTTTGACCCCTATTATGACCCCTTAACATTTATAGTTTCGGGCTTAAATCACTTTATTAAGTTAGATCCAGGTTCAAGGAACCTATACCTAAAATTTCAAGTGTCTAGACCCAAAATTGTCGGAGGAGTTTGGTAGAGTTCTTAAAGGTCAAATCGTTGAAATTTGACCCCGTAACAGCCAAATTTCTGGCTGGCACCCGTCACATCGATTTTCCCAAATCTCAGTACCCGGTATTTCAAATTTCGAGTCTATAGACTACAAATTGACAGAGTTATTGCGTAGGGAAATGTACACAGACAGACAGACACACAGACACACAGACAGCCAGACAGACAGACATACACGTTCACTTTTATAGATATACTAGCAGGGTGCCCGGCGTTGCTCGGGTGTTTGGAGGTGTATGCTGTGCAAAAAAAGCAAAAAAACAACAAAAAAAGGTTAATTTTTTAAAACTTTGACCCCTATTATGACCCCTTAAAATTTATAGTTTCGGGCTCAAATCACTTTATTAAGTTAGATCCAGGTTTAAGGAACCTATACCTAAAATTTCAAGTGTCTAGACCCAAAATTGTCGGAGGAGTTTGGTAGAGTTCTTAAAGGTCAAATCGTTGAAATTTGACCCCTTAACAGCCAAATTTCTGGCTGACACCCGTCACATCGATATTCCCAAATCTCGGTACCCGGTATTTCAAATTTCGAGTCTATAGACTAAAAATTGACGGAGTTATTGCGTAGGGAAATGTACACAGACAGACAGACACACAGACAGACAGACACGTTCACTTTTATAGATATAATATATATATATATATATATATATATATATATATATATATATATATATGTGTTATTTGTTTTTGCGGTACGTCTTGAATGAATTCAATTATTTACGAAACTGAATTTTTACCTAAATGCGAGTCGGGAATAATTTTCCCTTTTACCAATTTGGTACCCCCACATTGGGAGCGGCATACATAAGATGTGTTTCGTCGTCTACGATTCATCAGAGTGGCTGAATATAGCGAGAATCGAAATCGGGATCCCATGGTAAGAAGCCTTTACCCTTTCCCCTGGACTACCTCGCTGACTGTTCGGATATATCGCGATTATACGTATATGTTATTTGTTTTCGTTTTTGCGAGGTGGGCGAGGGGTAAGGGTTTAGGCTTCTTACCATGGGGTCCCAATTTCGAATCTCGCTAGATTCAGCAATTCTGATGAGTCGTAAACGACGAACCACGTGTCAGTGGATAATTATATATATATATATATATATATATATATATATATATATGTTTATAAAGTGCAGTCCGAACACAGTACCCCCGTAATAATGATAAAGGGTTGGGTCTGAGACTCCTAAAAAACGGTTCCCAGGTTCGATACAAAACACCTAATGAAGGCCGACTATAACAACCAAGATGAGGAAGTCATTCCGAGAATCTCAATCATATAAAGTGCAGTTGTCTATTTGTGTGGGTGTCCGTCTGGTCATTGTGCTCAAGTTAGAACACCTTCCTCTATATTAACAAAACACCATTTACTCATGCAGGAACGATTGTGACAACATCTGTATCTATCACGAGCCTCTTCCTCTTTGACAGGGTCAAAAATATTCGGAAACCTAATAGGTACCAGATTAGCAACTGTTCCATCGCCGCAATAAGTATTTTACATGTATTTTAATGCAATGTGTTCTGATGAATTAATACACTTGTGTCCCCTCTGTAACATTGATATTACTTTTAGGCTGTCCCAACCGGTGTATATAGAAACGCCCAAAGAAATGAAAGTTTGGATAGGAACGTGGTAAAAGAACAAATGTTATTTATTTCTTCCGGTTTCTCACGAAATTCGCTGACGCGTATTTACAACAGGAATTTGTTTTTCTAAAGCTTATACAAACTTTAGGCCTTCATGTTTTTAGCTACAATCCGCTGCTGCGTTGTCGTAATTCCACTTTCAAACCAATAGGTCCACCGGTTTACTTGGTAAGGGGTGGGAGTAGCAGGAGTAATCGCGTGCTTGGTGTATCTTGTCGTTTTTTTTCCTGTTGTTTTCCTCCCCTTCATTCGATCTATATGCTTGTAGATGCATTTTATTTCGTGACCTCCTGATCACAGTAAAATGCCGAAGCAATATTAATTCGCAACGTAAGTCGTCAATATGCGTGCGTATTTAAATGACGAAGCTCATGGTTCTGTTTTCTCCCGGTGTATACTTCAGTGACAAACACCTCCAGCAAGAAAACTTCACTGATACACTGTAGATGTGTCTAAATGTCGGAAAAACGTGTACTCTTTAATTTTATCTAATCTGACATCTAGACTTTGGAATTAGCTGATTATACTAACATGCAGAATGTATATGCATTTTCCACAAGCGCCGGCAGGAACCCGGCAAATACTCGGCAGATGGCTGCATTCAGGATAGCTTTGGGAGGTTATGCGGGTGATGTTCTCAAGGTATAGTAAAACGAAGTAGTCCAGTCGTTTAATAGGAAGAGGGGAGAGAAGGATACAATGCCGTAATTCTCTTTCTGAAGTCACACCTGGGTCTCTTTAGACTTGGGGACCGGTGCCGAGTCCTGCTGCCACACCCAGGGTCTGCCAGCGGCCACCTGATTGCACCAGGGGATCACCACACCATCCATGTACACTACCGTGCTGACGTTCAAGCCAATTTCGAAGATGTGAGGTGGCATAATGTGAACCTTACTTGAAACCACACCAAAGACTATAACTGTTACCGAAAACGTCGTTGCGCTCTAAAACGTTTGACCGCCCGGATGCTCATTTTGTGGGTGCTGGCAATGGTTCCATTATGATATATTGGTATATGTGAGATATCTAGTAAATTTTTGAATCCGACGTATTTTCCGGACCGCAATTATGCATCGGGATGTTCTCCTACCGGCTTCGACAGTAGGGAGACTGGGTAGAGTACTCGTCATGGATCCGTTCTTGACACTAACCTTGGCAAGCGCGGGGCCGGGAACCTGCCCAGTACCTGTCGGACTGAGGTACACCGCTTGGGTATTAGCCAGTAGGTCCACCCTACCGGTCCTGCCACCCAGCTTTCGGGTGGGGCAAGATTATTGTTTGTCTTCTGAGGCGCCCCTACCGGGGATTCCCAGGCAATTTTTGTTTAGGCAAGAGTGCCCCTCCTGTAAGGGAGCTTGCCTATCTTCAACCTTCTGACCTTGTATCACACTTTGGTGCAGTGGACACCAAACAAATATCTACCCCCATTATGCATGGGGATGGTCTCCTAGTAGTATACTCGTCAAAGATCAGTTCTTGACACTCAGCCCAACAGGTGTGAGACCAGGAACCGACCCAGTACCTATCAGACTGAGGTGCACCGCCTGGGTATTACTCAAGAGGTCCACCCTTCCATACTTTTCCACCCAGCTTCGGCTGCAGGGAGTCAAGGATCTGTTCTTGATACTCAGCCCGACAGGTGCGGGGCCGGGAACCGACCCAGTACCTGTTGGACTGAGGTACACCGCCTGGATATTACTCAAGAGGACCAACCATCAAGGCATTTCCACCCGATTTTCGCGTGGTGCAAGTTAATTGCTTGTCGCTTAAGGCGCCCCGACCGGGGAATGTCGACGGGAATACTCAGGCATTTTTGTAATTGCAAGAATGTCCCTTTTTTAGGGGAGCTTGCTTAGACCCCCAATTTCTGACCTTGTGTCACATATTGGTGAGGTGGGCACCAATTAAATATCTGTCCCAATTATGTATTAAAAATATGTCAGCATTGTTTACGATGAGGATTGGAAATTCCATCGGATGCGAGACATTAACTCATTTTCTCAGACATTCCACCCGAGAGACATTTTTATGAAACCATTGTAGAACCATCGTTCATTGCTGCATTAAGCATAGTCGTAACTCTGTGAAGCACAAACCGTCGCGTGTTGTAATGGAACTACGTTTGTCTTCGTAGCTTTTAAAAAATTTTCAGTTAACAAATATAGCCAGCGTTTAGAACGAGTCTCATATATTCAGGTAAAGAAATATATGTTGAATTTCGAAATCTGTTTAATATATTCATGCATCGATTTATTGCAGGATCTCCAAAATTCACTTTGCCGGAAACTATAGATATATATGGCTTAAATAAGCAACCCTCCCGGCGGCTAAGAATTCACCTGTCTGAACACGTGCCGGTTTTTATTCAGAACAAGTATTGCGGCAGTCGAAGTTTGTTATGTACTTCACTAAACATTATTATTATTATTATTATTATTATTATTATTATTATTATTATTATTATTGATAATCATCATCATTATCGCCATTGTTATTATTATTATTATTATTATTATTATTATTATCATTATTATGTATATTATTATTGGCTCACATGGAGCTTTCACACAAGTAAACAAACGATCGGTTTGGAGACCTGTGGTGTTCTCTGGAAGCTGAGTGACAACAAGTCTCCCCAGACGACCAGCTCCCTCCACCTCCTTCGATAGCATTTGCAAATAAATTTGGGTCATCGCAACAGCCTCATACCATTGATTTCTCGCTGGTAGTGGGCATTGGTTTATACTGGAATTTGAGTGGCACTAAGTCTCCCCACGATCCCAGTACTCTTCGCGCTTGTCCAGCGGAGGTCTGGCCAGCGCTCTCTTCTCGGTCTTTCCATACTCCTTGACCATTCTCGGCTCTTTGGTATCACTTTTCTATTGGGGAGGGGTGGACGGTGATGAGAAATGAGGGGATGCATGATGGGGGTGTAGAACTTGTTGATATGCAGCTTCGGTGTTCTTCATTCCCTTTAAGGCTTCTTTGTTATATTGTCTTGTGTTATTCCCAACATTCTAGGGTTTTCCTTAATATTTCAGCCGTTTTCATTATCGTTAAGCGTTGTATTTTTGCAGTTATTCCTCTGATTCCAATTTCTGCCATTCTTTTTTCGAAGTTTTTCGGAATTGTTCCTAGTGCCCCTACTATAATCGGTACTATTTGGATTTTCTTCATCATCCAAATCCCTTTTAACTCTCTGGCTAGCTCTGTGTATTTGCTTCGTTTCTCCTTTTCTTTCATACTCACCCTGTGATCAGCTGGGACAGCAAAGTCTACGATTTGACAGGATTTTTATTTCTTGTTAATTATTACGACATCTGGTCTTCTTGCTTGGATGGGTTTGTCCCTCTGTATGTCCATGCCCCATAAGATTTTGTAATTTTCGTTATAGAGTGCTGTTGCGGGTTTATGTTTCTACCATTTGTCTGTACGATCAAAATGCATAATTCCAAGTGCACCGCTCTCCCAACTTGGTCATGCCTGTTTTTGTATTCCTTTTGAGCCAGTTTGCTGCATTCACTTACTATATGGTTTATCGTTTCGTATCGTGTCCACAGAGTCTGCATTTGCTGTTTTCATGTATTTTATCGATCCTTTCTTTGATATGGTTGGTTCTTATCGAGTTATCTTGTGCTGCAGTTATTATAGATTCAGTTTCTCGGTTTACATGTTCTTTTCTCATCCATGCCCAGGTGTTTTCGTTATTCTCATCTTTTGTCATTCTTATGAATCTTCCGTGGAGTTGTTTCTCTTCTGATTTCTATTTTCTCGTTTTGTCGTTTGTCTCTCTGTTTTCTGTTTTGTTTTTTTTTTGTTTGTTTTTCCGTGTCTCTCGCTTCCATAATTATCCTTTCAGTGTTTTGCATTATGTATTTTCTAGTTATTTTTTGTGTCAGTCACACAGTCTTCTATAGAGACCAGTCCTCTCCCGCCTCTTTCCTTTTCACGTAGAGTCTGTCAGTATCGTCCTTCGGGTGTAGTGCATTATGCATGGTCAGGAGTTTCCTTGTTTTCTGGTCGAGTTGTCTCAGTTCTTCTTTGGTCCCTCCTATAAACGGCCCAGACTATCTTACTAGCGATACTGCCACTGTATTTATACCTTTTATTAGGTTTCGGCTATATAATTTCGTTTCCAGGAGTTTTCTTGTTCTCCTGAGGTATTCCTTTCCAATTTTCTCTTTCATTTCTGATATTCTGATGGTGTCCGCTTCCAGAATTCCCAAGTATTTATGGTCGTCTTGTTCCGCTAGTGCCCTCATTTCTGTTTGGTTGAGTAGTTCCATACCTTCTGTCGTTTCCAGTTTTCCCTTTCTTATAACTAGTTGTGGGCACTTTTCCATTCCAAATTCCATTTGGATATCTTAGCTGAAGATCCTGGTAGTGTTAATTAGTGTTGGAGAACTTGTATCCGGCTTGGCACTTTCTCAGAATACTGTTCAAGGGCATCGTGGCTATGATGAACAGTAGTGGTGATAGTGAGTCTCCTTGGAAGATGCCTCTTTGTATGTTAATTTCTGTTATGTGTTGTCCATCAGCTGTCAATTCCAGTCTCCATGTTTTCATTGCATTTTCTATTACGTTGGTGATCCCGCTTGGAATTTTATACATTTTTAGGCATTCTATTATCCATGCTTGGGGGGATCCTGTCGTACGTTTTTTGTAGTTGATCCATGCCATAGCTAAATTCTTTCTCCTCCTTTTTACCTCCTTTAGGATCTTTTGATCTATATATAACAGGTCATGTGTTCCTCTTTTTCCTTTCTGACATCCTTTCTGCTCCTCGGGGATAAGTTCACGGTTATTCAGGAAGTGGTAGATTTGTTCCTTCAGTTGTGCTGTCAGTATCTTCCTCATAGTTGGTAAGCACGTGATTGGCCTATAGTTGCAGAGGGACGCTTCCATTCTCCGTGTCCTTCTGTAGCAGTGTGGTTCTACCTTTTGTCATCAAGTCTGGTACGCTTACTTCCTGTATGCATCTTCTCAGGTTTTGGGCTAGGCTTTCGTGTAAGGTTGTGAATTTTTTGAACCAGTATGCATGTATCCCCTCTTTCCTTGGTGCTCTCCAGTTTGCCATTTTAACTATAGGTTTCTTTAAAGTTTCCTTGTTGATTTCATTCACTGTTCGTTCTTCTATTTGTTGTAACTCTTCTTTCATATCTTTCCCGTCCAGGTTTTGTCGGTCCGCTTGTCCCCGGTTGTTTTTTCTGATTTGAGATTTTTTTTTTTTTACACAGTGATCACCACTTATCAAGGCCCGGAAGCCACTCAGGGATAAGGGTTATTGCAAGTACATTACGTTACTGTGGAGATTTGATGGAGTGTTTACTTAAGGGGACGGTTCATTAGGAATTTTTTAACATTAGACTTGAAGACATCCAATTTGTAGTCCGGTGGGAAGCAGGCAGACGGAACAGAGTTCCACAGGCGTGCAGTTCTAAGAAAGAAGCTTTGTTCATGGAGTCCGCGTTTTGATTTAGGCACAGATATAGAGTGGGGGAAATTTTTCACAGTGGATTCAGCTAGACGGGTGTTTTTCGTGAAAGATTGGCGAGGGGGGACCAGGGATTGGAGTTCAGACGAGCACCTGCCATGAAAATAACGATAAAACAAGGATAGGCTCGCAACGTCTCTTCTGTGGGAGAGGGGTTGCAGGGTAGAGAAAAGGGCATCCCCCACTAAGCCACGAAGTCTATTTTGTACTCTGTCAAGGCATGATAGGCTGTTTTTGGCAGCTCCTGCCCAGATATGGCAACAGTATTCCATCCTTGGACGTACTTGCCTTTTATATAGATAGAGAATTGCATCAGTAGTGAGATATCTTCTGGAGCGGTAGAAGGATCCCACCATCTTTCCAGCGACCTTGGCAACAGACTTGATGTACGTGTTCCATTTCAGATCAGGAGTAAAGGTCAAACCCAGAAGCTTGTCAAAACACGGGGCGAGATCATCATCATCATCATCATCATCATCATCATCATCATCATCATTATTATTATTAATGTCATTATTATTATTATTGATCATCATCATCAACATCATCATCATCATTGTTATTGTTGTTATTGTTATTATTATTATTATTATTAATGTTATTATTATTATTATTATCATCATCATCATTAATATTATTTCTGCTACTATAGCGTGATTACCACACTCATTTTCTGTTCCTACCTCAATATGAATGATTCCTCCCCCCCCTAAAAAACTACACGAGAAAAAAAATAATAATAATGTAATATTCCTCTTTGATTCAATCATATTCACTCATAAAACATGGAGAAACATAACTAAACGGGTCTATCCTCCCGAGATGTTTTTACAGTCATTTTATTCTGGAGTTGTGCCCAGTAAGAAAACAGCAATACAATATCTCCTTTAACATAGATTATGGTTGAGAAAAATTATTGCTGCAAGTTTGTTTTTTTTACATAAAGGTCACTACTTATCAAGACCCGGAAGCCACTCAGGGATAAGAGTTATTGCGTGTACAGTAAACAATGGGATAGTGTCGTAGTAATCGTTAGTATTGGAGATTTGATAAAGTGTCTCACTTAAGGGGGCGGTTTATCAGGAATTTGTTTATGTTAGACTGTAATCCATCCAAGTTGTAGTCAGGTGGGAAACAGGCAAAGGGAACAGAGTTCAACAGGCATGCACTTCTAAGAAAGAAGCTTTGTTCATGGAATCTACGTTTTGATTTAGGCACAGATAAAGAGTGGGGAAAAATTTTGGACAGTGGTGTTAGCTAGACGGGTGTTTATCGTGAAAGATTGGCGAGGGTCGACCAGAGATTGGAGCTCAGACAAGCACTTCCGATGGAATAACGATAAAACAAAGGCAGGCTCGCAACGTCTCTTCTGTGCAAGTGCGATGAGCCATTGATTTTTACTAACAAGAAGGTCCGTGGACAGAATGTGTTAGCATGGAGTTGCAGAGATTCCACGCGGTTCGGCCAGTAAGAAAAGGGAACGGATTCTTCCATTATACCAATTTTAATGGAAGACTGCACTGTAATTTGATACTTCATGGACATTTTGAGCTAGCGTACATGTGAGGCACCGGGATGACAATGACGAAAGTGCAAAATCAACAAATACTGTGGTTGACTGGTTTAATTACTGCCGGGAAGTGTGCTCTGAGAATTTATCTGTGACTAGCAGAGGAAAGAGTCGGCGAGGAAAAGACAGCCCAATACTAATAGATGAGGCTAGATTTGCGTCTGCCGGAAATACAATCGATAAGTGTCAAGATGTACGTCTTTTCTATCCTCCTTTCGTAATGATTAGAATAGATCCGTAAAATATGGCACGCATCAAGATATAGTAGCACCTATTTTTTTTTATTTTTTCACACATGTTCCATCAACAGTTGTATAATATCGACATGTTTGTAGTGCCATGTGGCGCATGGAAAGGGACCCTGCACTCATCCCCGCTGGGATATCCTGAGGCCACAATCCTAGTAGATGGAAGGTCAACTGATAGTCTGCTTGTGTTGCATGTCTGGTATTCTTCATAACCACTTATTCAGCACCCCTTACCTAAACTGAATGTCTTAAAAAATGACAGTACAATAAAAATAAAATTACACTAAAACCAGGCCCAAATGCAAACAAAACAAATCTGCCTCCTACCTTGAGGCTTGCATTTACGAACATCCGTGGGCTTAGATCTAATTTAAACTGTGAAGCTAAACCTAATGGGAGTTAGGCCTCTCCAGTATTTGATTACAACCTTCCTAGAGCTTGTGACTTAAACATGCTATAACACAAATTAGTTGTACGTCTGTAACTCGGATTATGTCTCACAATTAAAATAAATATTTATCATTCATGACAATGGGTGCCACTAATGGGGGTATTTTTTTTCTTTTATCTTAATACGTTTTCAGTATTATTATTGGCCTCTTATTGACCTCAATGGTTATTTTTATTTCATCCCGAAGGTTCGTGCACTTGGTTGATTAATTCATTTTTTAGATGCGGTGTTGAATGCGTCATTCAAAGCTTCCAGGTCATCTCATCGTTGTTGTGTTCCCCTTTTTTCTTCTTCATAATAATGACTTTAATGACAGTAATTAAAATAAGAAACCTAAAAAAAACCTCGGATTTTCAAATACCTTAAGAATGTAATCTCCCCAGAATTTACATATCCATAATGCATTATAAATTCCCATAACTTTCGTTGCAAGAATAATATTATTCGATTCGGGTTTTGGACTTCAAATTTTAAATCTCGCAACCTCTATAAACACTAAAGATTTCAAGGAGCCATCGCCGTAAGTTTCATTTTTGTACCGGTTGTGCAATTGCTTCAGTTATATATGCTCTGATAAACTCAGTGTAGTTATGGCACCTCAACTTTCATACTCCAGGCTTACCAGCCAAGCGGAAAATCCCATCCCAGCACTCTGTAGATCCCGGAAAGACTTCTACTTTATTTTTTTTTGTTTTATCGAAGATTGCTAGACTTGGAATCTCTTCCTTGTTTCTTGATTCCTTCACTGTACAAATCTGCTAATTTTTAAATGTAATGCGAACAGATATCAAACTGTTCAACATACACGTCCCCGATGAGGCACGATCTCAATTAGTATCCCTGCACCGTAAATACAACAAAAGGATTTTACTGGTTTCATACTCCAACAACAACATGGCAAAAAATGAAAGAAGGACTTACTGATGATAAAGTGTATCTTCGAAATATATAAATTTCAATATAAATATATAAATTTCAATATAAATTTAAAACAAAATAAATATCTGTTTATTTTGTAATAATTCGTTGTTTTAGCTTTAAACGTATATATTACGCATTTATTTTATTCAAACTCAACCAGCGCTTCTATCAAGAAACACACGCCCTACCGTGAATTCCGCGTGACCAACGCACGGTTCCGAAATTTGAAAAGACTACCGTAAAAACAACAAACGGACTTCTACTGATTCTATGCTGCAACAGCAACATGGCAAAAAAAAGATATACTGATGATGAAGTGTATCTTCGAAATATATTTATAATTTTTTTAATATAAATTTCAAACAAAATAAATATCTGTTCATTTTGTAAAAAAAAGATATACTGATGATGAAGTGTATCCTCGAAATATATTTATAATTTTTTTAATATAAATTTCAAACAAAATAAATATCTGTTCATTTTGTAATAATGCGTTGTTTTGGCTCCAAACATGTTTAATACGTATTTATTGTATCCCTTTACGTTTCTAGTTGCAATATGCATTTTGGAGGGAGAAAACAACGGACAAAGAACTAGAGGTATACGTTAGAATAAAGACGAAGAAGAATCAAGCTTGTGAATGTTTGCGTAAATTAGAAAGTGATCGCGTGTAGGTACGTACATATTTGATACTCAAACGCATGCATACCTATGCCATTGTGCATGTCTACGTCTATGCGTGTGTGTATGCATTTGTGAATAGATACCAATTGAGATGACAATGACATTACGACGTCACAACCGCTCCTCGTTCTTCCGTTCTTGATTTCCAGTTCTCAAAAGCAGAGAGCGGATGTTCCCGGGATGTGTCGTCGGAAGTGAAGATCCTTCCTTGTATTTCTTTAAGGGTAGCGAAGGCGCCGCACTGTCTTCTGTGTTAATGGCGATCGCAGTGCCAATCTCTCGAATATCTTTGGAAATTCAGCATTATAGTACAAGGAAACGATGAATTAACCAGAATTGTCTACACAAAAATACTTAACCATAGCAAACACACACACAAAGAAAACACCGACGTAATAGGCAACGTCGCATTCAACTCCTTACGGTACTTTTCTGGAGATTTGCAGATTACTGCCCGGGGACAATGTATGAATACTTCTTTTCATACCAGCTTTGTGTAAAATAACAATTCGTGTTTTAATTGTATAATTCTTATCCACGAAGCACTTCATATTCTAGACTTGAAAATACGAACCTTTTATTTTGGAACGACCATGGTTTCCTTTTTATGCAAGCTATGAATGAAATAACAAATCGTGTATTTTTTTTTAAAATATTCGTAACATTTTGTTTAAGCTGAGGATGGGGCATTTTACCGGATGCGATACGTTTACTCGTTTTCTCAGACATTCCAACGCAGACACATCTTAAGACTCTAACCCCACATTTCAGTAGATGCTTCTTGTAGTCTCTTGGTTATACTGGAATCCAGAATACAAATTCATATTGTCTCCAGCTTCGTGGTTACTATAGATAAAATCACTTGTAGAAGGAGGCCATTCTTGGTATAAACTGCCGTGTGTTAGCCATACTAAGGAGATCTTATTTAGGCTACGAATACTATGTGATTATGAATATTTAGTCAGAGTTTACTTATAGTTAAACTATCCTCAAGCCAGGCAGTCTTTAAAAGCTGCACGGACAGACCTTACATACTCAAAGGCAGTATTTCGTAAGCATTCATGTTCTCTCCTTTTATTTTCCTTCGATTGAAGTCTTCAGTAATCAAAGGAATAGCGACATCGGACTAACACCTGAACTATATATGAGATACATAGATATTCGAATGTTCCATAATGCTTTTTTTTTGTTTGTTTTTGCTCTGAAATATATATATATATATATATATATATATATATATATATATATATATATATATATATAGACAAATATTATTGAATAGCACGGAATTATTCTGTTTTACAATTTTCCTTTTTATCTTCTCCAATCTCCGAATAGTCCTTTTTGTGTTCTACTCGAAATTGTATATGGTGGATCCATAATCGCGAGCGCTTTCGACAGAAGTACTTTTATCATCCTCAGGCATATTGTAGAAATAAATGTAGAAATTGTTTTTTTAATTTACTTATATATACATTTTTTCCTAGTCACGTGGTAATTTGTTACAAGTTAGGTGGGTGGACTTTTTTTTTTACATATATTAAACACATTTATATATACAAACACATATATACATTTTCAAACATTTATCCCAAATCCGGAACGTCTTGAAATGTTTGGGATAAATGTTTGAAAATGTATACATGTGTTTATATATATAAATGTGTTTAATATGTGTAAAAAAAAAGTCCGCCCACCTAACTTGTAACAAATTACCACGTGACTAGGAAAAAATATATAAGTAAATTAAAAAAAACAATCCCTACATTTATTTCTACAATATGCCTGAGGATGATAGAAGTATTTCTGCCGAAAGACCTCGCGATTATGGATCCAACATATACAATTTCGAGAAGAACACAAAAAGGACTATTCGGAGATTGAAGAAGATAAAAAGGAAAATTGTAAAACAGAATAATTCCGTGCTATTCAATAATATTTGTCTAAATGAGAAAATGCTGCCTAAATATACACAATATATGTATATATATATATATATATATATATATATATACATATATATATATATACATATATATATATATATATATCATTTTTTAATTTTTTATTGAGCCCATAATAAATTTACATTACTGTTTCCATTGGATTTTCCCCACAGGAGATGAGGTAGAGTACCAATTTCATCGGAATTTATAAATTCCGATGAAATTGGTACTCTACCTCATCTCCTTGGGTGAAAATCCAATGGAAACAGTAATGTAAATTTATTATGGGCTCAATAAAAAATTATATACCGCTCTATTAACATATCGAGCACTTTTATCGGGTTTTTTACCTTATTTCCCTTGAAAAGAAATATATATATATATATATATATATATATATATATATATATATATATATATATATCCATGTATCTGTGAAGGTCTAATAATGTAATGTTTGTTTCGTTATAAGTGTTCATGCATACGAAAGTATTTTAGGCATGTGATCGTCTTACTTTTCGAATGTTCTTGAGTCGACGTGCATAGAATGTTCCAAAAAGACATATAACAGACACGGAAACTACAAAGAGTTGGACGCAGTTCTTTCGGGGTTTTAATTTGGCTTATAAAGGACACATAACTTGTTTATATTTGGGGTTTGTTTGACGTCTCTGCAACGGGTGCAATGAAGATTCATCCCAACTAAACGACCAGAAGTATCGAACTGTATTTTCAGCAAATATTTTTCCCCACTTGGAAAATTGCTCACTACTTCTACGTTTCTAAAACACTTACTATACCGGACAACTTAGCCGGCATACAAAGGCCACATCCTCCTCGTGCAATTAGTTGACAACTCTCGCCTGTTAAGCCTGACTCTCTCATTGCAACTCTGACTCTCAAACTCTAAACTCTACGTGTATCCTTTTTGTAATCACGTCATCAATTCACGTAACCAAGGTGTAACCACATAATCTGTTTATTACAATTTTTGTTGACTATAATTTATAACTTGTTTGTTTAACTAAAAGCCTATTCCCATCAAGTTTACATTCCCCTATGTTAAACATAAGTATTTTACTATTCTAAAATATTTAACTCCGTTTCAATGATCAATACTACTACTACTACTACTACTACTACTAATACTACTACCAATAATAATAATAAGAAGAATAGTTTCTTAGCTAACTTGGCTTCGGCGTAGGTCTGGCTCTGATAAACACCCATCGTTGGCGTGTAGTGACTGATACTTTCGCAGATGTTGGTAAATATCTGGTGATGTAATCACTTGTTTGTCTCCATGCTTGAAAAACAAATTGAAAAATTCAGTATATATACATATATATATATATATATATATATATATATATATATATATATACTAGCAGATTTATCTGGCGTTAATCGGTACTAAGCATAACGTTACTTTACTTAAGAATTGAAGTAAACAACGAAAAAAAACCCTGAGATATGTGCATGCGAGTATTGTTTTCTTTTCGGAACAGTTCAGCAAGTTCAGAAAGTAAAAACTATACATTTAGCTCAGATCGAACCATCACCTAAATACATTGAGTCAAATCCCATAACCATTCGTCCAGATTGGCATTATTTTTAAAAAAGCGTTTTCAAACCTACTTATTCTTATCCGAAGGAACTTATAATGTGAACGATTTGAGCATACACAGTCGTGAAACAGTTTACAAACAGATAAAAATACGATGACCCCTGTGTACAAATGTTTAAATTTGGACTCTTTAGCAGCTAATTTTCTGTGTGAAAACCCATTAGAATTATTACCATATGTCTGAATACCCTATATACCAAATTTCAAGTTTGTAGGTCAAAATTTCCTTAGTTTTTTTTTTTTAGTTGGTTGAGAGGTCTTCTCACACACGCGCCATTCTCATTTTCATAGATATTTTAGCGGTGTTCCCTTATCGTAAAATACGCATAAATATTATATTTTAATTCATACAGAATCTGAGACATTTGCATCAAGTATTATGTTGTTTTTCCAAACAGTACACTTCTTGTAAGTAAAAAAAACCCCAAAAAACTCGAGCTGAGATCGAAACCAAAATCTATAAACAAAGAGCCAAGAACGATAACCAAGAGTTAAGCTTGTCATTCGTAAATGAGTGCGAAGTGTACAAGACTTTGATGACTTTTTTACTTAGAGTTGGATTCTCTTCTATAACAGAAATTAAAAAGGCATCTAATGGCAGTTGTGCGTACTTCTATTTGAGTCCACAATTATTCAAAAAGTTTGCTAATTCTTCTTCTTCACGAGCGAGCCTGTCTCTGCTTTATCATTATTTCCATGGCAAGTGCACGTCTGAACTTCAATCTATGGTCCTCCCTCGCCAATTTTCACAAAAAAACACTCGTCTAGTCAAAATCACTATCAATAATTTCCCACACTCTTTCTCTGTGTCTAAAGCTGAACGTAGATTCCATGAACAAAACTTCTTTCTTGTACTGCACGCCTGTGGAACTTCTGATTGCCGGCTTTCCAGATGACTAAAATCTGATTGTCTTCAAGTCCAACGTAAACAAGTTCTTGATGAACCGTTCTCCTTAAGTAATCCAATTTACAAAATTCCCACTACTTATGTTTACTACGCTATAATCACATTGACTAATGCATACCCATTAAGCCTAATGTGTAAAAAAACAAGTCACATTTGGAAAACTTTAAATCAATAAATCTAGGAAATGATTACTAATCCAATCAAATTCATCGACGTTGATGGCGGGAAAATATTCTTTAATTTTATTTTCTAATCATGTTACTTACACCTGAAAGTATTCCGTATATCTATAAGACCACCATTCGCCCATGTATGGAGTATTGTTGTCATATTTGGGCTGGTGCATCTGCTACTAGTCTCTCACTCCTGGACAGAGTCCAAAAGAGATTTGCCAACCTAATAGGTCCTGAATTGTCAGCTAAGCTTCAGCACCTGTCCCACCGACGAAATGTTGCATCCCTCTGTGTTACAGGTATTTTAATGGTGGAAGCTCTGACGAACTATAAGCACTTGTTCCCCCTCGACGAAAATATCCCCGACAAACCCGAAAAGCAGCAAAGTCCCACCCCTACACAGTTGAGATCCCTAGATGTAAGAAAGCCTTTTACTCTAATAGCTTCTTTCCCAGAACGACAGGACTTTGGAATTCTGTTCTGATTTCCTGCTTCTCCAAGTGTACTGACATGCAGAAGTTCAAGTGTAATGTAAACATAAATCTTGCTGCTAAAAACCCTAACCATAACCATAACCCTAACCCCTGCAACTTAGGTCGCTGATAGTAGCCCCCTACATCAAACTGGCAATATTCCTTGTTTGGGGTGAAAATGTAATTAAAAAATTTTAAAAAACATGTCAAATCTTCACTAATAATGCGAATCATCTCGATAACGCAGGTTTTGCGAATTAATAAAAACATCCAACTCATTTGCCTTCATTCTTTTCTTCCATATTGCAAGTTTTGTCTTAAAAGTAACTATTCTATCTGTCGCCGAAACATTGTTTTCATTTCTGCCATACAAATTGATTCCTAGACTATTTAGATGCCCAAATATTTCACTTAAGTATTCTATTGGGGACATCCCTAGTTTATTTCTCAGGTTTTTACAAAATCTATCATTCTATTCATTATGAAAATATATAAAAGATATTCTGAAGCTGATGTACGCGATGTAGAACCGATCCTTTAGTCAACTAGTTACTGCTGTGTGCAATAATCAATGTTGAAAATCCATATCCTTGTACAAAAACTCAACATTTATGGACTTTTTCAGCCGAGTTTTTATAAAATTTACTTTTTCAATTATTTGATGCAACGCATATATTTGTTCATTTTGCGTTATCTTAGAAATTAAAACTTGTGTGTTAAAAACGATGAGTTTGCACGATGTTAAGATTCTGTTTTTTCATTAACTATGCGAAACCTTTAACAGTACCAACCATTGATGGCGCAATATCTGTCCATATTCCTACGCATAAATCCCATGAACAGCCATATTTTTCTAGGCAGTGTATGATTTTATCAAAATTATCTTGTTTTATAGCTTTGTGTAACTGTTTGCAGCTTAATAATCAATTAATTATGGCGTCTTCATCAATGGCACGTATAAATGCAATTAATTTCACATGATTACTGATGCCAGTATTCATCTAGAGCTAACAAACTATTTTGAAATTTGGATATTATATTCTCGTCAATATTATCAGACAAGTCTAGAATCCTTTTTTGAATTGCATTGTTTAAAAGAGAAACCTTGCTAATTTCTTAATTAGCAACGTCTCTTGACCTTATCGCCAAGCATAATTTTTACCATCTTTTTTTCTATGATGAGGGGGCCACTGATTCTGCAAGAACACGAGACCTCGATTTAAGAGCAATAATTTCTGCCACCTCATATGAAGCTAATAGAACTTTTTTTCAGGCATAGTTATTATTTTCTTAAATCGTTGACTTTGTTTTTTATTTCATTCTAACAACCCTTCGAAATAATCAATATTTTGAGTTTGAAGGCAAAGATAATAAGTTGTTAAGTGTCCTTTAATCTTACTTAGAACTATAGCTTCATTAGACAATACTGACCACTCACAACACATGGCGGAGAAGGAATCTGTATCTCCAGTCCAGTGAAACTAAAATTTCAAGTAATCATTACTATACTATCGGTAAACGTGTGTTTTTTTTAAATAATTTTTTTTTTACATAGGCATCACCACATTATCAAGGCCAAGAGGCCACTCAAGGATAAGGGTTAAAGAGTGTACAGTAGAAATTGGACATTATAGTAATCATTAGTAATGAAAATTTGGTAAAGTTGATAACTTATATGGAACGGCTCATCAAGAACTTATTTACGTTAGACTTGAACACAACCATATTGTAGTCAGCCGGAAAGCAGGAAAACGGAAGACAATTCCACAGGCGTGCAGTTCTAAGAAAACAGCATTGTTCATGGAATCTACGTTTAAGTTTAGGCACAGATAAAGAGTGGGGGGAATTATTGGTAGTGTTTACAGGAAGACGAGTGTTTCTTGTGAAAGTTTGGCGAGGGGGGACCATAGATTGAAGCTCATTCAAACACTATCCATGAAAATAACGATACATCAGAGACAAACTCGCAACATCTCTTCTGTGAGAAAAGGTTGCAAGGAAGAGAAAAGGACATCTCCTACGAGGCTACGAAGTCTATTTTGAACTCTATCAAGGCAGGACAAGTCCTTTCTAGTAGCTCTTGCCCAGATGTGGCAACAGTATTCCATCCTTGGACGTACCTGACCCTTATATAGATAGAGAGTAGCATCAGCAGTGAGATATCTACCGGATCGATAGAAAGATCCTACCATTTTTCCAGCGGCCTTGGCAACAGATTTGATGTACGTGTTCCATTTAAGATCAGGAGTAATGGTCAAGCCAAGAAGTTTGTCAAAACTTGAGGCCTCCTGAAGACGAGAGCCATTCATTTCAATTGATGTCAGATATGGATCAGAATGTTGATGATGTAAAGAGAGAAGCTTGGTTTTAGATGCATTAAAAGTAACCAGCCATTCTTTACCCCATTGTACTACGTAGAATTATTGTTGTCACTATCGCATTTTCCTTTTAGAGACGCGTCCATAATTAAAATTAAGTTGAATCTAAAATTTAAAGAAATACATGAAAGTGGATCTCATCATATTACATAATGTTTTATATTTTCTCTTATTAAAACCTTAATTTAGAAAACCTGAATATCAAATAAGATATCTGATATAAAGCATAAATAAATGTTTATTATAATCGAAAAATTCAAAATACCCAACAATTTCAACAAACGATTTATTACACATCTTATTTTAAATGTTTTGATAGTTTGCTGCTAACATCACCTAAGTAAGTAATAATGTGGGAGTCAATATTTATTAATACAAACAAGGCCAGTTATGACGACATAGGTGTTTTCCACCGAATACAACTTGTAACTTCCACATATAATCTCATCACGGACCACTAGTAATCATTCCGATTTTGATTTTGGGGCCCACTGTGTAAAGAACGAAGTTAATTTTTTTTCTGCAATTAAATTGATATTCATTTTTATTCTAACCTAGCTGGTTTGGGTTGTTTGGCTTGACCACATATCAACCTCTTTTTGGTTTATTTAATGCCGAATCCAGTAATTTTGGAAATAGTATTCATGTTGCATCCAATTATTTTGTAAAGGTTTTTATTCTTGAAGCTTTTTGTATCTTCAATCGCTAGTTTGTAGTGTTTGGTGTGGTTATAGTTCAATCGTTTGTGTTATAGTTCAATCGCTAGTGTTTGGTTTGGTTTGGTTATAGTTCAATCGCTAGTTTTTAGTGTTTGGTTTGGTTATAGTGGATTTTGTCGTTTTTGTTCCCTGTCATGTAGAACATGAATGAGTTTTGCAATGGGAGAGGGAAAAGGGTTACAGTATAAATGTTTGGTACATTTTAAGTTAGAGAACAATTCAAGAAGTGCGAGAGATAGAAAGAGAAAGGGAAAATGGGAAGAAGGAAAGGTTTTTGTTGGGGGGGATCGAAGAAAATAATTACGATTTGGAAAAAGAAGTAGGAAAACAAAAACGATCAATGTTAGATGCATTTTGTCCCAGAAAGCCAATATCTTAAGACAGCCTGATCTAGTAGCACCTTAACTTAAACTTGTGAACTCTTTATATATCTGATACAGTCTTAATATCACTCGTGATTTATTATATAGATAAAATTGAAGTTCATAAAATAAAACAATTTGGTTAAGTTACAAAAAATAACATCGCACCGATTGGGTCGACTCATGGCATAAGTAGCAGAAAACATCTCGCTCCAAGGGTAAAAAAATGAAGATAAATCATTTATTGTCTTCTGTGACGTAACATATACTATACTTTGCTCTTCTCTGGGTGACATGATAATAAATTATAATTAATGCTATAAAATGCCTTGCCGAAGGATATTATTTAACCAGGAAATTTAGTCTTAGTAAACTTATATAAGTTTCACTTGGAACTTTTCGAGAACTGCCCACTTGTGTGTTGGCCGTTGTTCAGAAATATTCGACGACCAACATGATTAATCACAGTAAAGCCGTCAACCAATTACCTCCATTGTTTATTAGGTCAATGCAGTGGTCGTAATCAAGTTGTTCGGCCCAATGATTGAGCTTGACAATCTGCCATCTATTCCAACCTGTCCAGGACGGCATGGTGACAAAAATACGCTCAACAAGGAACCCCATTTCATTGTTTCTCTTTCTCACTATCTCCTGCTCGCCCTCTCTCCCTCATATATATATATATATATATATATATATATATATATATATATATATATATAACATAGATATATAGATATGTATATATGTCTTTCCTTTTCTGTTATTAACTCTCGTTGTCATTTGTCGATGAAGCAACTAGGATCTGTATAATCGATTGACAGGTCCATTCGCTGAGCTGGCACACCGGCCATTCTCGATCGAATGTTTCAATAAATTGAATATGTTCGATAAATACATTACCTATTGTTTTTTCTTCCTATACATAGTAATCACACATGTATTTCTGCGTGCGTGTTTGTTTATATACATATATATATATATATATATATATATATATATGTATATATATAAGTGTATGCGTGTTTCTATGTCGATATATATATATATATATATATATATATATATATATATAGCGTCTCTCCCAAGCCAATATATATATATATATATATATATATATATATATATATATATTGGCTTGGGAGAGACGCTACTCTAGCGGCACTGATTAGTTGTGATACAACTAAACAGGACGGTATGTCGATGACTACAAATATATTTTAAGCTCCCCTCTTTGGGTAGAGCACTGTCGTAAATAATCTCCCCGCTATTTAATTGACTGCGAAACTCGTTATTTGTTTGTTTACGAACAGGCGATTTAAGCATCATAAAAGTGGTGGCGGGTGTCTATTTAAATAGACATTCCGACGAGTTATTTACGGGCGTTGATTCCATGGTCGAGTGGGAAAACTGTCGACAGTCAACACGGCGGTTCTAGGTTCAATCCTTGGGTTGGGAGAGATGCTAGTCTAGCGGCACTAATTAGTTGTGATACAACGAAACAGGACGGTATGTCGATGACTACAAATATATTTTAAGCCCACCTCTTCGGGTAGAGCACTGTCGTAAATAATCTCACCCGCTACTTAATTGGCTGAAAATGCGAAGCTCGTTGTTTGTTTGTTTGTTTACGAACAGACAATTTGAGCACTATAAAAGTGGTGGTGGTGGAGAGATGCTAGTCTAGCGGCACTGATGAGTTGTGATACAAATAAACAGGACTGTATGTCGATGACTACAAATATATATATATATATATGTCTACTACTGTATAAAAGTCTGTTTGTGTGCGCGAGTGCGTTTCTTGAAGATTTTCAAAGGTTGCGCCAATCTTTTGCAAATTTCACACAAAGTTAATTCATATATCCGACAGTGTTCTTCGATAGGCCTTATAACGAAAGACATCCGATAATTATCGAAAATCGAAAGAATCCGATCTAATAGATGAAAAGAGAAATGTTTATAGGGAATATTTTACGTTACAATGGAAAGAGAGATAATAACATTTCAGCAAATCTATTCTTCTTAAAAATATGTTTTTATAACTTCGAAATATAGCGTGGTGGAAGATTATTCGCCTACAGAACGAATGAGTTCTTGTTCAATCAATATATAACTCATTAAAGGATTAATTTAATAATAATACATACATACGCAATCTGCATGAACTAATATATATATATATATATATATATATATATATTTATATATGTGTGTATATATACATACACATATATAAATATATATATATATATATTTATATTAGTTCATAATATTAAAATTTTGATATAAAAAATATATATACACCGACACATACCCCGTATATATATATATCCGAAGCCATTTATTTATTTATTTTGCTCTATCTAGTATATTGAGCTATTCTTTTTTTTTCTGGAATTGTTTTATATATAGTCGTTTTAGCACTTGCTAGCACGGGACTGAATATTCTGAAATCCTATACACCTCAGTATTATTGCATACACACACACACACACACATACACACACACACACACACACACACACACACACACACACATACACACACACACACACGCACGCGCATATATGTGTATATATATATACATATATATATATATATATAATTTTGATGGAGGTGTAGAGACTTAGAGGCTCGACGTTTCGCTCGTGTTCTGTGGGCTTTCTTAAAAACGCTGGTCCATAACCATCCCTCTGGAAAAAGCTTGCATAGGACGGGCGAAACGTCGAGACTATGGGTCTCTCCGCCTGGATCTTAATTTCATATCATTGAATTTTATCCATTCTTAATACTCAATACATACATATATATATATATATATATATATCTATATAGATAGATAGATAGATAGATAGATAGATATACATGTGTGTGCGTGTATGCGTGTGTATGTGAATGTGTGCACAAGGCATTTTGGCAGTTTGAAATGTCCTCGTGCATAAATAGCGATTTTCAGGAATTATTATGCCAAATCGCATAACCAAAATAAAATGTATTCTATGCTTTAAATTATTGCGGTTTATTATTTATGGCGCCGCACTTGCCTGTTGCCATCGGACTTCCGGGCAGGGATTTGTAACAATAAGTATCTCATTGGCAGAAAACTTGTGTGATACAGGATCCCTTGAAGTAGATAAGTAGAAATGATTTATGTCTTTAATATGTAGGTCGTACTGTGTACAATTTTTTTTTTTTTTTTTTTTGATTGGGACGATTTCAATCTAATCTCAGTGTTTATTATACCGTTTCTTTTTCGTTCTATTCGTTTTTATTTCCATTTCTTCATTTTTTTTTGTTCGTTTCTATCACATTTATCGCTTTAATATTACTAGCATTTCTGCGCGGCGTTGCCCGTGTGTTTGGTGGTGTATGCTGAGCAAAAAAAAACAAAAAAGCGGTCATTTTTTTTTTTTGGACTCCTATTATGACCCTAAAAATTTATTGTTTTGGGCTCAAATGAAGTTATTAAGTTAGATCCATGTCCAAGAAACATATATCTAAAATTTAACGTGTTTAGACCCAAAATTGGCGGAGGAGTTTGATAGAGTTCTTAAAGGTTAATTCGATGAACTTTGACCCCTTATCAGCCAAAATTCTGGCCGAAAATGAGTTATAAAGATTTCTTCAAATCTCAGTACCCGGTATATCAAATTTTGAGTCTATAGACCGAAAATTGACAGAGTTATTGCGTAGGAAATTGTACACACGCAGTCACTTTTACAGAACGTCATAAACGCGTAAAAACGATTTCAATGATTTAAAAACATTATTACAAATATCCAAACATAATTCTCAATGAAAAACCAAGACACGGAATAATAAAATAATGTTAAAAAATACACATTGTTGGTGACTACCCCCTTATTTAAATACACACACACTCACACACACACACACACACACATATATATATATATATATAATAGATAGATTATTTTTGCAATATTTGATTTTTTATTTACTCTCCATTCGTAGATTTGTTCCTTTCTGCCTATTCGTCTATGCTGTTCCCTCTTTTGCGTTTTGCCTCATTGAATCATCGTATACACTACATGCTTCAGTTGTATATTTTATCAGTATTTTTTTTTACGTTTTTGTTCCTCGCTTTATTTGTGTTATCTTTATGTATTGCTTATCATTTAAATTATTAGTACTTGTTACAAGCACCACTTAATATCTCAAAGAGGCTTCTTTCTGACGGATGAGTAACTTCATGATCTACGTTCTTAACTCTGTTGTAATCAGCAGGACTTACGTATATATATATATATATATATATATATATATATATATATATATATATATACATAAATATATATATATGTTTATGTATATATATACATAAATATATACATATGTTTATGTATATAAATATATATATGTATATATACATAAATATATATATTATAAGGTAAAATTAAAAGCCAAGAAAAATGCGAGATTTTTTTTATAGAGTAAAATTAAATGAAAACAAAAGAAATAAATTTCTTTTTTTTGTTGTTTGTTTTTTCTTTTTCACACAAATTTTAACTCTAAACAACAGTATTGTTTTCCTGTTGTCTTCAATGGTGTTATAAATCTCAATATATTTCAGACCTATTAGTCCTTTTTCAAGAGAAGACAGCGGAAGAGTGTTCAAAATTGGAAAAGCAGCCGCAGAGTTTGCCACGTGATACCGCGAAATATAGAACAAAAAATGACGTTAGGAGAACGTTAAAATAAATCAGTTGATGTTTGAAATACTTGTTGCGTTTGTGAATCAAGGGAGATGACTATTCAAGCAAGGGGTTTTTTTGTTTTTATTTGTTTTTTATTATTATTATTTTATTTATTGTTTTTCTTATGTTTTAAACTTATATTATAAAAGCGGAGCTCAATTCCAGTCTATTGTTTAGTGCGGGAGTATTTTTTGAAATAATTAAAGATTCGAGGATACGAAGTTGACCTACGTTTCTTGAAGAAGCAAGAATGTTGATGTGAAAATCTGGTTCTGAATTAATGCAAGTGCGAATATGTTTATAGAACGACGAAGCAGTAGTGTTTAAGTGCTCTTTAATGCGGTGGTGAAGCAATCTGGTAGTGCTTCCGATGTAAGATGCACTGCATTTAGCGCAAACATACACACACTAATAATTTCCTACAGACCCTCTCACTAAACGGCTACCCTAATACGATCCTATCCTCACTTAAAAAGAAAAAACGCAACACCCGACCCTTCTCTAACAATTGTTTTCTAAAACTACCCTTCCTCAGTGACAAAATCTCATCTTCAATCCGAAAAGCCATCCGCAGCGAGGGACTCAACATTCAACTCATCCACACTGGATCTACTTTAAGACAACAGCTCAACCGAAAACATCCATCGCATACACCTTCCCCTTGTTCACTCTCTAATTGCCCAATATCACACACAGGTTTATGCTTTAAGAACCACGTTGTTTACGACCTACAATGCGCTAAATGCAGTGCATCTTACATCGGAAGCACTACCAGATTGCTTCACCACCGCATTAAAGAGCACTTAAACACTACTGCTTCGTCGTTCTATAAACATATTCGCACTTGCATTAATTCAGAACCAGATTTTCACATCAACATTCTTGCTTCTTCAAGAAACGTAGGTCAACTTCGTATCCTCGAATCTTTAATTATTTCAAAAAATACTCCCGCACTAAACAATAGACTGGAATTGAGCTCCGCTTTTATAATATAAGTTTAAAACATAAGAAAAACAATAAATAAAATAATAATAAAAAAAACCCTTGCTTGAATAGTCATCTCCCTTGATTCACAAACGCAACAAGTATTTCAAACATCAACTGATTTATTTTAACGTTCTCCTAACGTCATTTTTTGTTCTATATTTCGCGGTATCACGTGGCAAACACTGCTTTTCCAATTTTGAACACACTTCCGCTGTCTTCTCTTGAAAAAGGACTAATAGGTCTGAAATATATTGAGATTTATAACACCATTGAAGACAACAGAAAAAAAATTACCGTTGTTTAGAGTTAAAATTTGTGTGAAAAAGAAAAAACAAACAACAAAAAAAAAGAAATTTATTTCTTTTGTTTTCATTTCATTTTACTCTATAAAAAAAATCTCGCATTTTTCTTGGCTTTTAATTTTACCTTATAATTTTCTTCAACAATGCTTCAAGCAAACTACAATCTACTCATAAAAATATATATATATATTCATGTATATAAATATATATGTTTATATATATACATAAATATATATATATTTATGCATATAAATATATATATACGCATATATATATATATATATACATATATATATATATATATATATATATATATATATATATATACGAGCAAACAGTTAAAAAGCATGTTAAAACACTTTGAAAAAGAGTTTAAAACATATTTAATCTGAAATGGAAACACTAGATAAATGGATAGTCCTTAATCCGCGGAGTTTCGAAGAAATACTATCCTTCTCATCAGAGGGTAGGAATTAGCAAAATGCGGGATCGGATTTTGCATGCAAAAGTATTTGATGCAACAACAAGTAAGCCAAAGATCTGGGCAGTAGAGTGAAAAGCATATCTTATTTTTCTTTTATTAATATTATTGGAATTTTTTTCCTTTTTTCCCTTGTACACATTTTTGTGAATTTCTCCTATAGATTTCTGCCTTGGATTATTTTGGACCATCTTTCAATTACGGGATTTCCTTATATTTTACTTGTGCTATTGGAAATTCAATTAACTTTCATGAAGTTATATATTTGGATTTTACCGTCACTGGATTATTTATCTTCCACCAGACTATCCATTCACGTGTAATCACCTTTTACTTAACCATATTCCCTCTGCTTCACTTTTTTTGTTATCATGTAAGATCTTTTACTTACTTGTTGTTGCATCAAATACTTTTGCATGCAAAATCCGATCCCGTGTGCTTGTACTATAAGCTCTATCTCCTATTTGGTTTTGTTGAGCTTTTACATCTGGCTGAGATAACTTTATAAATATTAATTCTTTAATATTTATAATATACTTTAATTTTACCATCTTGGATCATTTTGGTAAATTAAATTTTTATTTTTATTTTACATATATATATATATATATATATATATATATATATATATATATATATATATATATATATATATTCTTAACTTTTCGGGTTGCTCAAACTATCCCGAAAAGCTGCCGAGACAACCCATGGTATTAATGATTATGTTTTACATAAGATTATATATAAATATATATATATATATATATATATATATATATATAATTTAAAAAGAAAATATTATTATCCACTGACACATGTTTTGTCGTCTAGGACTAATCAGAGTGGTTAGTGAGTCTTATACGAGGAACACGTGCCAGTGGATAATTATATTTACAAAAAAAAGCATTATAATACATATACTACTCCCAATTTGAGTGTATCAAAATTGATAAAAATGTAATAACGTATATATAATTGAATTCAGTCAATTATCGCAAAACAAATAACATCCACACACACACATACATATATCGTTTATCATATATATATATATATATATATATATATATATATATATATATATATATATATATACTTCACTATACATATATATATATATATATATATATATATATATATATATATATATATATATATATATATATATATATATAAAGGGGACTCTTTTAGTGCTTGACACACTATGGATACCAAAAAAGGGGTGCTTGCACGTAGAATTGTCCTACCACTTATGGGTTGAATTTTTTAAAAATTCCAGTGGCAAGTGAAGTTTATGTACAATATAACTGGAAACAAATGCCGGGGTAAGCGGGTAGCACATAAAGCGCTTACAATTCCTAAATTGACACCGAGCTTGTACTAACCAGGCTTTACCTTGCTTAAATTCGGTGATCTGACGCGAACCGATTTATTAACGCGATTACGCCATATATATATATATATATATATATATATATATACATATATATATATATATATATATATATATATATATATATATATGTATAGGTGTCTGTGTGTGTGTTAATGATTTTATATGCCTACAGATGGTAGTGTTTTATAATTTCGGGAATTGTTAGTGCTAGGATTTAATTTTACTGCCGGTCGTGAAATTCGAACTAGGATACGAAGTCATTTCTGACTCCATTAGCAAGAAAAAAAAACACACATGGCCAAAGTTTACCGCGGGGAACGCAGTTTAAATTAATATTTAAGTATATGTCAAGACGGCGGGAGTGACCTTATGATTGTAGCATCATGATCTAAACCTGCATTCTTGCCTAACGTCATAACATATATATGTAAAATATATGTGCAGGGAAGTTTACGCAATAGATAATATCATAGATGACGTCATAGTAGATAACCTCATATATGATAACATAGCTAATAATACAATTGTAAAAAGGCAAACTGATTTCCGAGCAAAGCCGAGCCTCCCTGTCTTTAAGCATTTGAGAAGTGATATACAAATTACCATTACCGTATGAAGCGATGCTCTTTGTGTAAACAAATTGAGCTTAGGTAATTTGTACACTGGAAAAAAATTGTTAATTCACTGGCCACATAGCAGCAGTGCAGCAAGCGGTTAGAAGCTCTGACTGTCATTTGGGCGATCGAGTTTCGATCATGGCTTAAGGTAGTTGCTTGTCTAGCCGCACTGATGAGCCGTGAAACCTTGAAACAGTACTTTATGTGGATGACTTTATATGTATATATATATTATGATTGCAACGTCTTGTCAGACGAGTTCCACTCCTTAAGACATTTAAAATCCATGAGCCCAAATGCCTGAGGGAGTATCTATACAAATATGATGTTACAGAGTCTTAGCTTTGTACGACAGCTAAGTCTCTCTCTCGGTTCAAAATGTTGAGATCCAGCAACAAGCAAGAGCAAGATAGCCAGCAACAAATTTAACTGCAAACCAGCTTAGTGCCGGTACTGGTCTCCCGCTTTATGGTTTTTTATATCAGAGATTTGCTTCTCCTAGAAAGGTTGCCTTCACCACGGCTTACGGGAGCCCTCTCCACCACAATACACATATACACACACACAAATATACACGGTGCTAGTTGGCTGGTGACCCAGAAAAAGAGTTCATTCGCCCTTTGGAAGGTCTTGTTTTTAATCCTCCAGGGAGACTAGCCGCTCTCCTCACCAAACAAGTCTGGTGGGGGAACCAGTTTAGTCGCCGGTGACCCGACCATGAGGCAGGTAGTACTGGGTTACGTTGTACCAGAAGCATATGACATGACCTGACATATATACATATATATATATATAGGCTGCAAAATGAAAGTCCGAACAAACCATACTTAATTTGAGTGCCCTTTTATTATTCTATAATTTTACCTGTTCATATTTGACATTTAATTAAAATATTCTAGTGTCCGCGTCAATTTAAAAAAGTAACTGCAAATTAAGGAGGCAAAAAGAAAGTCCGCAATATGGAAAATTCTTATTTTAATGTAATTTTAGGACATTAATGCAACAGAAATACAACAGGAACACAATGAACTAATTAATATATACGAGCATAGCCCTTCTGCAATTTGAAAGCCTGCAAGTTTTTGGCAATTCCTTAAATAAGACGGCAGCAAAATAATCCTGAGAAAAAGCATCCCACTTTTCTTTAATTTTTGTCTAAATTTCTTCCAAATTTGAGACTTCATCATTGCGTAGCTGTTGTATGGTCTCGTTTTCGATGGGATTGAGGTCTGGAGATTGTGCAGGCCAATCCAAACACGGAATATCATGCTCTTCAACGAACCTCTTGACATTGCCAGCTGTGTGAATGGGAGCATTATCCTGCATGAAGATGTGATTATTATACAAATTCCGACCAAAGTAGGGTAGAAAATTCTCAGTCAACATACTAATATACTTGGTCGAATTAATTCGACCTTGCAAGCGAACTATAGGCCCTGGATCATTGGTACACATAATGCCCCACACAAAAACTGAACCTCCACCACCTTGCACCGTTGAAACTGGGCGCCTAGTATTAAATTATGCATCTTTTTTCTGAAGGACGTACTGCCTTTCATCTCTGCCTAGCCGATTGAACTTGCTTTCGTCGCTAAAAAGCACTTTGATTAATATGAAGAGTCATGATCTTCATTGCATCTGACGAAGTCAAGACGGCGCTTTCTGTTCTTTAAAGAGATAATTGGCTTGCGTCTTGCAATATATCCTTGCAAATTAAATTCCTTTAATCTGTTCTTGACAGTAGAAAGAGAGCACTTTTTAACAATATTGCACTGTTGTTGGATTTGGGGGGAGGCGTTTCACATCTGTTCTTAGGCTGCGGATCTTGATAGCATTGTCTACCCTGTTAGAAGGACTATGTTACGACCAGCTCTATGGGCATTACGAACTGCCGGTGTTATGGTGCTTTAGCACAGTCTTTCGTGCAGCTTTTCGTCACATTTCAATCTGGGGCCGATTTTTCGATTGGATAAACCAGAAAAGTAGAGATTAATGAGCTCCTGACGATCACTAAGCGAAAGTCGTGCCATGTGGACTACATATTACGTTGTATAACCTGGAACAACAATTACGATTATAGATGCTTTGTTGCCTGTTGGTGGATATTTAAACTGATTTACGGTCGATTATTTAAGCTTGTTTTCAGCGAATTTGTTTGTGCGGACTTTTTTTTTGCCTCCTCAATTTGAAGTCATTTTTTTTAAATTGACGTTAACACTATAATATTTGAATTAAAAGTAAAATATGAACATATAAAATTATAGGGGAATAAAAGGCGAATCAACGGAGGTATAGTTTGTTTAAACAATTACATTAAATTAAGCTTAAATTTTCGGTTTTTGAAAAACAAATTATAAGTGCGGACTTTATTTTTGCCGGAACTGTTTACGTTTTCAGAATACTAATTAATTTATGAAAGAGTGAACATTTTGTTTGTGAATAAATAAACAAAACGACAGGAACGAATACAACATATATATATATATATATATATATATATATATATATATATATATATATATATATATATACAAATATATATATTACATAAAATATTTAATAAAAAATACATTACATACATACATTACATAAAATGTTTAATAAAAATACATTGAAATTAAGTTATAGCTGTGGTGATAACTTGGAAAGAATTATAAAAAAGCATAATGGAAAATCTTAAGGATGACTAATAGAGAAAGTCTAAATACTTGTGATAGCACGACTGTGGATAAATGTAACTGTAAAAAGCCGGAGGAATGCCCAATAAAAATGAATGTCTAACCTCATCGATAGTATACCAGGCTAGGATATTCCCATGATGAAAGATTCTATATAAGTAGTACCCAAATGACTTTCAAAAATAGATTCTATGGGCATACGCGTTCGATGAATAATCAAACGTATTAAAAGGACACTTCCTTATCGTTATACTACTGGAGATTAGTTAGAGAAAATAAAACACCTAGAATAGAATGGAAGATTATTAGAAGGGCCGATACTTGCCACTCATTATGTCCATTATGCTTATCAGAAAAACTTGAGATAACTAGGTTTAAAGATAGGGATAAACTGCTAAATATTAAACAAGAATACATGCACTTAAAGAAACTGCTATATCCTGCAAACATTTCAGAATACATGCACTTAAAGAACTCTAAATTAGAAAAGCAGAACAACTATGAGTATAATCATCCCCCATCCAGTACCCCCTAAAAGAGGATAAGTGAGATCGTAACAATGATCATACCCCTATGGATTACATAAGTTGCTTAATATTCTACTTTCTCAAGCAGTTATAATATTACCAAGCTAAATAAATACCTGTATGAAAGTATATTTGAACCAAGCGAGTAATAGATTGTTTAGGTGAACCTCGTAATAATGTATGCATGTGGATATGTTTAGGTGTGGGCATGTATGTGTTTATGATCTGTATGTATATATACGTCGGTTGAAAAAAAATAAAGAAAGAAATAAAACATAAACGGAAAGAAACATTAAACAAATTGAAATTAAATAAATAAATAAATAGATAAATGAATGAATTGAATAAGATAGAATAAATGAAATAAATAAATAGTAATGAATAAATAGATAAATAGATAAAAAAAAGTAAGAGTGAAAAGTGAACGAGAAGAAAAGGAAATAAAGAAATAGGGGGAATGAATAAAGATGAAGGTAAGTACCACAATATATAAGCCTTTATACTCCGTTTATATAACCTTAATATTCTGATTTTTGTCATATGTTATATATTATTGTTATATCGTTATATATCGTGTGTATATCTGTGTAACCCTCGAAAGAGGGCTTACTAAATATGGGGATAGACCTATGGACTTCAAGCTGAATTCACTATAAATTTTTACGTAGTACAAAAAACGTACAACTTATGAAAAAATAGCAAGCGGGTGGGGGCGGGTAATATTACTTTGCGTCTCGGGTTGGATAGAAAAGAGAATTGTGTAGTGAATAAGTTCATTTCTATTTCTATTTTAGATGTATCATTTGGTGACAGTGTACATATATATATATATATATATATATATATATATATATGTATATATATATGTCTGTATTTTGTGTAAATATGTATGTATAAGTGTATTTATGTATGTATCCGTATGCATGTGTGTATATATGTGTGCATATGTATATATGCGTGTATATAAATGTATGTGTATATGTATGCATATATATATATATATATATATATATATATATATATATATATATATATATATGAACTATTAAAATAGGCTGTCTCGTATACGATGATTGTAATAATGTATATTACAAAAATGTATGGGTGTCTGGGTATATATACATGTATGTTGTGTATGTATATATAGCCCGTGGTGACTGGAGTATGTATACTGGTGTGCACGTGTGTGTGTATGTGTGTGTATGTGTGTTATATATATATATATATATATATATATATATATGTGTTATGTGTATGTGTATGTATATAGGTATGTGTGTATGTATATATATGTATATGTGTATGCATGTGTATATAATATGGGTATATATATATATATATATATATATATATATATATATATATATATATTTCTGTATTTTGTTGGGACGTCTGTCCGGTTGGGGTCCACAGGTTTTGGGGTTCCCAATCGACAGTCTTATTATTGGTATTGGTGGTGTCATTAGTGTGATCAATATTATAAGAATCATTATTACTAGGATTGTTAACGGGATTAATATTAGTTTTGATATAATAACAGTCATGATGTATGGTATCCAGGTGTGTACATGGATATCTGTGTTTGAGCGTCCATGCATTGATATAACTGTGTATGTAGGTAGAGATGTAAACATATTATAACTGTATAAGAGCATTATATGTCTTTGTATGTGTATATATGCGTGTGTGTATGTGTATATAAGCGCGGTTGTATCAAGGTTTGGGTATATATATGTGTATTTATATATATGTATGCGTGAGAAGTTTGATAACTTTCGGCGTTTTCTTTTTCTTTTTGGTTTTTTATTTTGTTTTGTTTTAGTTTTGTTTTCTTTATTTATTTAATTTATTTTAATGTTTAATTTTAATTTTATTCCTGTGTCGATATAGTCATGGCCTGTTTCCAGTGCGTGTGTGTGTGAGTGTGTGTGAGTAAAATACAACACTCTTGAGTATAGATATAAGCGTATGTTATCTTCTAGTGTGTGTGTGTGTGTATGTTTGTGTGTATGTGGATTGAACGGCACCGGTCTGTACTTAATGCCCATGTAAATGTCTTTAATTTACAGACCGCAAGACATTCCCATATACCTTGTTCCATAAAAACCAAAAGATGGGATAGATGAACTTAAAAAAAAAATTAAAAAAGGGAATATAAAAAATGGGAAATTAAAAAGATGTTTATTATCTTCAAAGACCTCACTTGTCCCCCCCGCTCAGAACCCCCACCCATGTTACATTCTAATTTGTAAACGAAATAGAAAAATGTTTTTGTCTGAAATATCAGTCCTCGACGATAATTCTTGGCCTGAAGACGTAATCCACCAACGCGGGTGATTACAGAAACATGTATGCACATATGTAGCCATCAATGTTTCAATGTATATATATATATATATATATATATATATATATATATATATATATATATATATATATATATACTGTGCATGTATATTTTATTCCGCAGGATTGATATTTATAGTGTTATGACGAATTTATTAATTCATTAAGTCCAAGAAAAATCTCTCTGTTGCAGATATTTACTGTGTGAGACTCTAAGAATATACCCTTATAAGAAACATTATATGATATTGAGTTCATGGCGAAAGTGTATTCAGAATGGTTGGAGCTATGTAGAAAAATAAATTCTTGGGGACAAAATATCAATCCTTATATAAGAAGCTTAATGTAATTTCAGAGCAATATATATATAATAAATGACAAAAATTTACATTCCAAAATTCATGGTGCTTACCATCTTATAATTTATTCCTTTAATTCAGTTTACTCATACAATTCTTGACAGTATCTGTTTCGTAGCGCATAATCAATCACTTACTTATTATATCATTCAATGAATCTATTCTGCCCTTAACTCATAAGAAGAAATAGCAACAATCAATCCGCCAAAAGGAATTGAAATGTGATTTGACATAAGAAAAATCAAAACATTTGAAGCTGCAGTTACATTTATTTTTTTCCATTACGCCATATTGAATTACGCCACGAAACAGATACTGTTAAGAATTACGCTACGAAACAGACACTGTAAAGAATTGTATAATTCAACTGAATTAAAGGAATAAATTATAAGGTGGTCAACATCATAAATTTTGGAATATAACCTTTTTGTCATTCATTCTCTATATTGCCCTGAAATTACTTTGAGCTTCTTATATAAGGATTGATATATAATAAGAAAATATATTTCTACAGAAATATATATATATATATATATATATATATATATATAGTAATTTATAAAATATATATGGCGATTAAGCTACACTGAATATTCGGCATTTCATCCACTCTAGGACTCCTCATGCTTATGCGTGAATTCTGTGGTTGTTTATCGTTTTTATATGCTCCTCGTCTATTGAGGTTTTAGTTAGCCAATCAGCTTTCTAGTATCCACCGCGCTCCTTCGTATCAGCCAATGGGCATGCATTTTATCGGACAAAGCATCTGTTTTAAAACTAGGTTAGTGTATATATATATATATATATAAACGGTCCGGTTTCAATCCTGGCTTGAGGTAGTTGCCTGTCTAGCCGCACTGATGAGCTGTGAAACAGCGAAACAGTACTGTATGTGGATGACTATAGTGCTCCTCACCTTGAGTTGAGCATATTGAGAAGTGAAAAACGAATTACCATTAGCATATAAGCGACGCTCTTTGTGTAAACAAATCGAGCGGAGGTATTTCGGACGATATCAAAACATCGTTAAACTCACTACTCGTTCAAGCAGCCGCCAATAGCGTAATGGTTAGAAGCCTTGACTGCCGTGTAAACGGTCCGGTTTCAATCCTGGCTTGAGGTAGTTGCCTGTCTAGCCGCACTGATGAGCTGTGAAACAGCGAAACAGTACTGTATGTGGATGACTATATATATATATATATATATATATATGTGTGTGTGCGCGCGCGCGTGTGTGTGTGTTAATATTCTTGTGTGCAGGGCGTTTGCTCAGTTAGTAGAGTGCTTGCCTTGCATGCAAGAGGCTCGGGTTTCGAATCCTGAGTTCGGATGTGTCTAACTGATGAGCCCAAATGAGGGCGAAACTCGAGTCTTGGACTTCCGATTCTTTGACTGTCATTGCTCATGTGGGCTGCGACGTTGTTTGGCTGTTGAATTTATTATATATACAATCTCTCACATTCTGAAAATCCTATCATAAGTTGCTCGCTTGCTTAGCATTGCTGGATGGCATCGTCCTTTCGAGTTAAAACTCCTACTTGTGAGACAGTGATTTGGGGTTATTAGCTGGTTGGATGACCGCGTCCCCTGTTGAGACGAAGTAGGTTCATTTCACAGTCGGATTTCGGCGCGGTTTGCTTGATCTGTGTTGGTTATGTGTAATTCTTGTGTGCGGGGCGTTTGCTCAGTTAGTAGAGTGCTTGCCTCGCATGCAAGAGACTCGGGTTTCGAATCCTGAGTTCGGATGTGTCAAACTGATGAGCCCAAATGAGGGCGAAACTCGAGTCTTGGACTTCCGGTTCTTTGACTGTCATTGCTCTTGTGGGTTGCGACGTTGTTTATATATATATATATATAAAGCGATTGTTGGGCAATTTATATATATATATATATATATATATATATATATATATATATATAAATTGCCCAACAATCGCTTTTGTTAAATTATGTACTAGCTCGGTCATCCAAGAACAAATTCAAACAATCTAGCAGATCTGGACAGTACACAGATTTTTAAAATTATATAGACATAAAACATCATAAACATTTAATGGAACAAAATCACGTATGTATACGATAAATATATATTAGAACTGATTTAACGCTGTTGCAGTTTTACTGAGGAGAAGGGGGTTCCTTAAGAATTCAACATGAAACATTTTAATTATAATAATATCGATTAAGTTTTTGAAACATACTTATGCGTTTATGACCAGACCGATTACACGCTCTGTTGCAAATATTGACGGTGTGAGATTAAAAAACGAAAGTATTGTCATAACTGTGCGTCAGAAGCTGAGATGGATCATTGAATTATGCAGAGAAATCTGAACGGCGCAACGTACATCGGCACGTGTTAAACGTTTATAAATGTTTAGCACAGTTATAAGATATTATTTTTTGTAATTATATGTATATATATATATTTATATATTGGTAAACATACATATAAATATATATAGAGAGAGAGACACATATATATATGTATGTATATATTATTATTATTATTATTATTATTATTATTTATTACTAGCAGTTCAGCCGGACTTTGCTCGGGCCCTATGTACTGTTCATAACCTTGTGTGCATATATATATATATATATATATATATATATATATATATATATATATGTATATATATATATTAAAAAGTGTGAATATGTATGGTAATGCGCTTCTATATAATAGGCTTCCTTAACTACAATAGATAAAAGTTGGTAAGGACCGCAGAGGTCACATTTTCCTTAAACTTTGACCCCAATTATGACCCCTTAAAATTTATTGTTTTTGGCTCAAATTAATGTAAAATGTTTGACTCATGTCCAAGTCACCTACATCTAAAATTCCAAGTGTTTAGACCCAAAATTGGCGGAAGAATTTGGTAGAATCTGAAAAAGTCAACTCTTTAAACCTTAACCTTATGCCAGCGAAATATTCGTTCAAAAAGTGATTAAAAAGCTTGCTGCCTGTCTGAATACCCTTTATGCAAAATTTCAAATGTTTAGAAATTGGCTTAATAGTATGCTAAAGACCGCAAAGGACAACTCTTTTAAACTTTGACCCCTTGACAGCCAATTTTCTGCCTAAAACCGATTAAAAAGCTTTTGTTTTGTCTGAGTACACTTTATGTAAAAATTCAAATGTTTAGATTAAGAACTGACTGAGTAATTTCGTAGAGACTGCAAAAGTTAATGTTATTTTAATTTTGACCCTTTATTTTGAGCCCTTAATATGTATTGTTTTGGGCTCAAATCAAACTACAAAGGTTGATCCATATCCAAAGACACTTTATACAACATTTCAAGTGTTTAGAACTAAAATTGGGGGAGGAGTTTTGTAGATTTGGGAAAAGGCAACTCCTTGAACTTTGACCCCTTAACAGCCAAATGTCTGGCCGGAAACCGAACAAAATGATTTTCTCAAATCTCAAAACCCCTTATCTCAAATTTCGAGTTTGTAGACCAAAAATTGATGAGTTATTCTGTAGCCAAATTTAAACACACAGACAAACAAACAGACATTTTCACTTTTATAGATATATACATTTAATATTATTATTAATAGTAATAGAATCAGTTCTTGCAATATTAATAGTAGTACTAGTATCATTAATAGTAATAGAATCAGTTCTTGTAGTAGTAATAGTAGTACTAGTATTATTACTAATTATAATAGTAGTAGTGGTTGTATTTATATCAGGACATTCTATTATAATAAGTTAGTAGTAGTAGTAGTAGTAATATATTAGGGGTTATAATAATTATCAATTACTAGTAGTAATATTAATAATATTAATTTTTAGTAGTAGTAATAGTAGTAGTGATAATAGTAGTAGCAACATGTAGTGCCGCACTTATACAGGAACCAGCCATATTGCTTTATGTAGCGTAGATCAATAAGATAAGACCCGGCATCCCAATATTTCTTTACGATATATTTAGTACAATTATTTTGGATATTTTTGGAGCCTAACACACGGACACACCGGAAACATGATCCAATTTGAATATATTTATTTTTCTTTCATATATTTCGGTTTCCAAAAATTCTTCAAGGCGTGAAAAGGGAGAATGGATGGATAGTCAGGTGAAGAAGTAATAAGGCTGCCTCTTTTTATTCCCCATTATTTCCGAATTATCTTCCAGAAGCTGCGACGGATATCTCCGCCCACGCTCCTTGATCTCGACACCCAGAGATGATATGAGTCAGTTCCCAATCATCTTCAGCCTCTTACCCCACCATTTTATGCCGCTCCCACAGTAAAAAGAAAGAAGATTTAATGGCAGGCTTTCAAGGGGCACCCTTTTATCAAGATCGTGGCCGCCTTCCAAATATCTCTGATATATCCCCCCTCACAAGACGACCTTCTTCAACACTAGGTCATATTATGCTTCTAAGGGGGTTCTATCGAATATGCTAGATTCTAACATCTAGCAACTTCAAGATCGTTTTTTTCTGGGAGGGGAGGCTACAAGTCTTAGTGTGTTATCACTAGGGCTATGACAAGAGAATATTCTTTTCATTATTTTGACTCTCGAGTATATATCAGTTAATATATTATGTTTTTCGATACAGTGATGTGGTTCTCGATTGATTAACTGTGTCGGATATATACTCGAGAGTTAAAACATTGAAAATAATATTCTCTTTCTTTTCTTTACACGTTGGTCACCACTTATCAAGGTCTGGAAGCCACTCAGAGATAAGGGTTATTGCAAGTACAGTACGTTAGTGTGGAGATTTAATTAAGTGTTTACTTAAGGGGCGGTTCATTAGGAATTTGTTAACGTTGGACTTGAAGACATCCAGGTTGTAGTCAGGTGGGAAGCAGGCAGACGGAACAAAGTTCACAGGCGTGCAGTTCTAAGAAAGAAGGTTTGCTCATGGAATCTACGTTTGGATTTTGGCACAGATAAAGAGTGGGGAAAATTTTTCACAGTGGATTCAGCTAGACGGGTGTTTTTCGTGAAAGATTGACGAGGGGGGACCAGAGATTGGAGTTCAGACGAGCACCTGCCATGGAAATAACCATAAAACAAGGATAGGCTCACAACGTCTCTTCTGTGGGAGAGAGGTTGCAGGGTAGAGAAAAGGGCATACCCCATTAAGCCACGAAGTATATTTTGTACTCTGTCAAGGCAGGATAGGCTGTTTTTAGCAGCTCCTGCCCAGATATGGCAGCAGTATTCCATCTTTGGACGTACTTGGCTTTTATATAGATAGAGAATTGCATAAGTAGTGAGATATCTTCTGGAACGGTAGAAGGATCCCACCATCTTTCCAGCGACCTTGGCAACAGACTTGATGTACGTGTTCCATTTCAGATCAGGAGTAAAGGACAAACCCATAAGCTTGTCGTAGCCCTAGTTATTAGTCAAATTTATATGATCTTTTTTATTTAATTTTACTTTTATTAGTTTGAAGAGATCAAGCGACTCCCTTCTGGGGCAAACACTTGATTTGTTTTACAATTTAAATTTATATCCGAGGGCTCTTTTAAGAATAGATACTGTTCCTTTTATGGATGTATCTCCGTACAGATTGGCCTTCCAGAGATTGCTTCTGAGTATGTCTTGAGGTTCTTTTTTTATTAGGCCAATTGCTCCTGTCACAACCGGTATAATGTTTATTTCTTTTAGAGACCATGTCGTTTTTAGATCATTTTTAGGTTCTGATATTTTGTTATCTTTTCCCGTTCAGCTCTTTTAAAACCAAAGTCCTTTGGAATTGTGACATCGATAATGAGTGCAGTTCTTTCAGGCCTTTTCCACATTACTATATCTGGCTTGATGGCCTTGTCTTTTAGTCATTTACCCGCCTGTATGTCTTTGTCGTAGAACACTGTCACTTTTCGGTTTGATATATCGGTGACGGTCCATGTTCACAGTTATTCGACGACCTGTCTAGTTGCCTCTCTTTGCTGATCTTTCAATGTAAGTATCTCCTACCTTTGTTATGGTTAGCAGTGTAATGACCATCGGCTAGAAGGATATTGTATTCAGACATTAGGTGGCTTTGACTTTCAACAGCCAAGTGACAGAATCCGCATTGGTATGTTTTTTGTAGACTCTCCATTTTTATAAATCCATGTGTGTGTATGGAGTCTGTGGTGCTGTTTTAAAGTCTACCGAATCTATTGTGTTTAATTATCTATCTATATAAGAGCCAAGTACGTGCAAAGATGGAGTACTGCTGCCACATCTGGGGGGGGGGGAGCTGCTAAAAACAGCCTAGCCTGCCTTGACAGAGTACAAAATAGCTTGGTGGGGGATGCTGTTTTCTTTACCCTGCAACCTCTCTCCCACAGAAGAGACGTAGTGAGCCTGTCTTTGTTATATCGTTATTTCCATGGCAAGCGCTCGTCTGAGCTCCATTCTCTGGTCCCCCCTAGCCAATCTTTTTTTAAAAAAACACCCGACTAGCTGAAACCACCGTCAATAATTTTCCCCATCCTTATCTGTGCCTAAATCAAAACGTAGATTCCATGAACAAAGCTTCTTTCTTAGAACTGCACGCCTGTGGAACTCTGCACAGAGGTATACAATTAAAAAAAAAGAAATATGAACAATTCTTGTATCCAACCTGTATTAAACTTAAATTGTCTACAAAATAAAATAAAATACCCTACTCATTCTCAATAAGTTTATGTTGACTTTTCCATAAGATACCTTAATTCAAAACGTATCTTCTTTTCTGGCGATTATATTCTAGTGTGTATTTCACAGTTTTATCGCGTCTCTTTTGCGGATAGTCTAGTATATGTTATGTTAACAAGTAGTATTTCCTCGTTTATACGTTTAATGTAGTATATGTTCTGTCGTCATATATATGGAAACCAATAAGCTCTTACTGGTCCCATACTTTTGTAAGTGGTAATAATAATTCATACAAAAATACAATTATTCACTCAATTCTATGATTTTTTATGAATGTGTTAATAATATATTCCTATAAAAATAGCGAAGGTGCACAGTGACAAAGCATAATATTTTTTACATTCTCTGAAAATAAATGTCTATATATATAACCATCCACCAAATCTAACGATTCGAATTCGGGCAAATGATCATGAATTCTATACTTTGTAACATCCGGAACTGAAAGAAATAGAAAGAAAATGTTCTATTATAGATATACTAAATACAAAAAGTATTGGATCTACCAAAAACAAAGAAAGCTATCTATATTGTTAAATAGATACTTCTCGTGTTTGTCACATGGAGGTTGACGTATATTTTTAATGATATATATGTTTCAGGTCCACGAGTAATTGTCTATAAAGCTGTCTGGTCGATCGGACGATACTGACGAAAATAATATATATATATATTAGCGGGGGTACCCGGCGTTGCCCGAGTGTTTGTTTCCGGGACGGGGGGGGGAGTTTTAAAAAATGTTATGGTAGGTAAGTAGGAAGGATCAAACCCGGAGTCATGAGTAAAAGTAGGAAAATAAAGTGTGAAAAAAAAAAAAAAACACCATCTGCAACGTTAACAGTTCGGCCACCAAGAAAAGTCCATTCCAGTTGTTTAGGAAAAAAAAAAAAAAAAAAAACGACTACGGTAGGTCGGCGCGAACGTGAAAATATAATGTGAATTGTCCAGCACACTAACCACTACGCCACAGAGCACTGCAGCGTAGTTTAGTGATTTAAAATAACTTCACATGAAAGAACTACGAAGCCAAACCGGTGTTCTCTTCTCAACTGTTCCTTGTGAACGATCCCCAAACGGTGTTAAGTGGTGGCAGGGGGAGGAGGAATTTATTAGAGAGAAAATATTTTACCACTTCCATTGATCTTAACCGATTTTGGCCGTGACTTCTCAGCAGAAAAAGTATAGAAATCTAAGATTATCGAGGAATTTGAGAAATAATAAGCCTATAACACACCTCAGATATTGTTCTGCCGTTTGTGCATATTATATTTGTCATGAAATATCTTGATTTTTAATCCTATTAAGGTCAAAATCCGACGAGAAAAAATTAGTTCATTTTATTTATATAGAAGAAAAGAAAGATAGAAAGAATAGATAGAAAAGATAGAATAGAAGAAGAGAGAAGATAATATTGAGTAAAATGATTCATAATTTTTTAATTGAAAATCAGTTTCAAAAAGAACAAAAAACAATATAAATTCAATAGTTTGTACGATCGTTTCGGAAAGGATGTTTTATTCAAATAGACACTATGTCTTGAATAATAATTATTTAAAAATATTTTTATATTTAAACAAAGTGTATTCATCAAGGATATTCATACCTATCGAACTTATTATATATCTACATTACACCGAGCACTGCCCTTTTTTCTTTTAATAGTATCAGTGCATTTACTAATACATTAAAGTAAACCCTGCTATTTAGACTTAAGGTCTAATTCCCCCAAATTAATATATATATATATATATATATATATATATATATATATATATATATATATGCTAGCATGCGTGTTGGCGTTTTGTAACGGAGCGAGTATGATCGCGTGTGAAAATAGTTGCTTGCAAAACTATTAGCAGCAGTAGCCGAAAAAAGCACGCATGCTAATTAGGAAGTGTGCGCGAGATTCTCTGACAAGAAAAAGGTTAAAAAAAAGGGCACCACGAAAGAAGAATAGTCTGCGCCGGATAAGAAGGACGTGTAAAATCGAAGCCGAGTATTGACTGGCCACGGCCAGCTTGTGGTCGAGGAGACGACGGGCTTTGTTAATCTCAAAGCAGATGAAATGAATGCTTAGAAGAAAAAACGCAATGGTAATAAATGTTTGCTAAAACAGAAAGAAAAGCCGAGTCAGATATTTTTTTTTTGTTCCTTTCCGAAAATGCTAGAGGGCGGGGAGGTCCGAGAGTGGTTTGAATTCTTACGAACACTGTTCGAGCATAACGGCCAAGTTACAGTCACCCAGGCGTAAAATACGCTTTAATACCATATATTAATTCATGCCGATTTCCTATGTATTATGTCAGAGCTCAATCGCTATCGATTGTTTGATTTTAGTATATTATGGCTATTGGTATTTACGTGTCTCTAAAAACCGTTCTCACTCTCGAGGCTATATTCCGTCTTTGGAAATCGACTATGAGGCAACATATGGTGTATTGCCATCATATTTAAGCCGATGAATCTATATATCGTTTGAGAAACATATGTCTTGATTGGTCCCCATTATTTCGTCTCTGCACGCTCTCTTCCTCTTTCTCTCTCACATACGTTATATGGCTAGTTCCAATATTTATATCAATGCTATTTTGGCATGTGATGTTGGGAACTATCTAATCTATTCGCTGTTTGATTTGTACCACCTCTTTTGACATGTTGGTCAGTTGTTTCCATCAATTAACTCTTGATATTCCATTGTAACACCGCTTCCTATTCCAGTAGCTTTTTCTAAGGATTATGGGTTTATTAACTGCTCTTCTTGCTAGATGTTTTTTCTTTCTCATTATTACCTTGGTCTTTTCAACCCTAAAGTTAAGAGGAAGGTCCTATTTTTGCGATATTCCTGTTCGATCTTGTCTGTTAGTTTACGTCTTGTGCGTAGCGTTTTCCTTTATAAATAATCACGTGGCGACATTCATTAGATACCCTACTCCTTAAAACACCGCTGAACACGCATTATTAAACTTTTTTAAGCTGTTTTCTATAGCAAGGAAAAATTAGTGATATGTCAGTGCATTTTGTGTTTTAATTAACTTAAACTATTACTGTATATTGTGACATGTTTCTGTATTGATAGTATGAAATGTTATAATATTATGACATGTTATAATATTATGACATATCATAATATTATGAAATGTTATAATATTATGACATTTTATAACATCATGACATGTTATAATATTATGACATGTCACACTATTATAACATGTCAAACTCACTAATTTTTTTTGTGTCTGGGTAATAATTAAAACTAAAAACACCTATTATGTTGGATTATGTAACGTGCAAAAACACTATGAAAAATATAGTGTTTTTTTAATTAAATATTATTAAATGATAATGTATTTAGTGTATTGTGTCATGTTTTATAGTTATTGTTGAAAAAGAAGAATGTATTAAAAGGCATTATATTATGCCATATTTTTTTTATATTATTCTCTTCCTGCATTTTAGTAAATCTACTTTTACTCTAAAACATTCTTCATGTGATATATCTATATATCTTTACGAAAAAAGTGTTCATACACTTTAATCATAGTGTGGCTAATGGTATTTATATAACGTTAGATTTAGTTAATAACTACCAGATAGAATTGACGTTGCCCGGGGTTAAATGATGATCAACGAATATTTCACACTCTCATATTTTTATTGTCATCGAAACCGGTGAAATCGCCAATTTTTCAAACAAATCGATTGATTGCCCGCTCTAGTTTGGGATCCATCGCAGTGCACCGGAATAAAGCTAAACATGCCTCCCCGCAGTAACTAACACGTAATACATTGTAGTCTTCAATGCACTATAGAGAACCTAATGTAACGTTTATTAAATTATTTCGTATATGTCTTGAATCAAAATTTAAAATGAGAACCTGAAGTATTATATTTCAATTTTGCTCTAAATAGAAATATCCATTTCGAAAGCGCCTAATATTGATTTTATATGCCCGCTTTTACTGCTTATGTGGAGATAATGGCTCGGATTTACGTTTAAAATTGGAAAATAAAGTATTAATGTGCTAATGTTTCTTAAACAAAAAACATTTATTTCGAACGTGATAACCCTTTTCAAATACATTTGTCTTGTAAAGCTGTGTAACATTAATTTGGATAAAAATCGCATGTTTCTTCTTTCATCCGATTACTTCGATTATTAATTATTATTATTAAAGAAATTCCGATACAAATACTTTCTAAGAACATTGCCAGACACATGAAGTAGCTTCATGTGGAATTTAATACAAATCGGCCAAGCGCGCTGTAGAGTCTAAAGCAAAAGAACTCACACCCACAGACACACACACACACACAAAGTCCCTAGTATAAAGATAGATATAACAGTAGAAGTAGACATACATATTAGCTGTTACAGAAATTACAATACATAAATAATAAATTTACAAATATTACAATACATAAATGGTAAATCTAATCGTTATATTAAAAATCTATTGTTGCTACTGATTCCCCAAAAGTTACCAATCTATCTACAAATAAACAGCGATACGATAAACATATGTCATATTATAATAAATTTCTATCCAAATCAGCTTTACAAAACAAATTTTTATCAATATTGTTGCATATCGTATAATTGTGCAATGTCAAAGTACATTTAGAATAAAATAGGCAGGCGGAGTAAAAATATAAATTACATTGCTTTACTTGGTGTACAATATATATATATATATATATATATATATATATATATATATATATATATACACAATAAAATTACAATTAAATTTACCAAAATGATCCAAGATGGTATATTATAAATATCAAAGAATTAATATTTATAAACCAGATTTGAAAGCTCGATAAGACCACATAGGAGATAGAGCTTATAATAAGCGCAATTAATTAATAAAACACGTTAAAAACACTTTGAAAAAGAGTTAAAAACATATTTAATCTTAAAAGGAAACACTAAATAAGTAGATAGTTTGAATAGTTTAATTTTTTTCATTGTGTCCAACAAAAGGTGGGGCAATGATTGTACGAGGATGGTTAGGAGGGGATTATGAGTGTTGTTAGTGTTATGATGGCTGTTAAAGTTTCATCAAATACTTTGCAAGCAAAATCCGATCCCGCATTTTGCTAAATCCTACCCTCTGATGAGAAGGAATGTATTTCTTTTAAACTCCAGGGATTAAGGACTATCCACTTATTTAGTGTTTCCTTTTCAAATTAAATATGTTTTAATTCTTTTTCAAAGTATTTTTAACATGTTTTATTAACTAGTTCTTCTATATATATATATATATATATATATATATATAGTGTGTGTGTTTTGTAAGGGGGGAGAAATCCAGCGGAGTGCTCAATTATAAGGAACATCCAAAAATAAGAGGGCATTATTCATATTCTGTTTACAAGGGCTTAAACGGAGATAAGTCATTAATACTGTCGGTATCAACCCCGATAATGAGGACCGTTTTAGATACCCGCATCAAGCTGTCTTCAACCAATACTCAATATATATATATATATATATATGTATATATATATATATATATATGGCGATAATGGGATAATCTACCACAAAAATAAAGTTAAGAAATACTAAAAGGCGGTCCTCAATATGGTTTAATCCGCCATATAGTAAACATGTTCTCTCAAATACACAAAAACTTAAAGTAATTGAAAATGTAGACAGATAAATAATTTTCTATTTCTGTAAAACTCTTTAATTACAAATACACAGATGTGAAGTAAATGACTCTAAAGCTTTACCGATTCCGCAGACACCATATATGAGGAAAGATATAGAAATAGTATATGCCCATTTAAAATTGGATCAAATTTAAAACGTAGATAAGCTCCATGATTTTTTAGATACATATGTGTTATGGCTCGTAAGAAGCCACAAAGAAGAACAGAACAAGGGAGACAGTTTAAACATGTATTATATGAAAAACGAAAAGGTTACAAAGGAAAGGTTACACACGGTAATTCACCGAGCATACGAGCATCGCTCTGGAATTCGACCCCCGCGTTGGATCATAAGGTGTAATGTTTATATGGATGATGGATTAGTCCATTAGGATGGTGGTTCTCCACAATTATATGTAAAGAATTGATTCATAAGGAACATTAACTATAAACTAAAATGCAGTTCTGGGTAAAACAAATAAATACATTTCCAAATAAGAAGAAATATGTAACGTATCCATATGAGAATCTTGTCACATAGTCACGTACGACGACAATTTGTTTAACTATACAAGGGAATCATTCAAGTTTGTATACATAGAACGAAGTATATGCTAGCTTAATTGAAATGGCAAGTGCAGATTCTATGTAAGACTGTATCTTAAACAACCAAATAAATTATTATTAGTAGTATTATTATTAGTAGTAGTTGTTGTAGTAGTAGTAGTCATCATTATCATCGGCGGTCACTCGTGTCCGAGTAAGACTGTCCTCCGTTGTGGCTTCTGTGGGTCCTCGGGTGAGCATAGAGCTCAATCCTAGACCCAATTTGTCTTGTGCAATTTGGGCAGATAAACGTAGTGGTGGTGGGGTGGGGTTGGGTGTGTCTGGTTGATAATCTGTCCTTTCTGTGCTTGCGTTTATCCTCAGCAGCTTGATTTAGGTCACTACTATAAAGCGCAGCACATTCGTGGACAGCGCTCCACCATGCCAACCTGCTCCCAGCCACGTCCTCCCATGTCTCAAGGTCCATGTGAAACCGCTTTAGATTTACTTTGATGTTGTCCTTATACCTCATCTTTTGGCCACCCTGGGCACGCTTTCCCTCAACAAGCTGAGAGTAGAAAATCTGTTTTGGGAGGCGGAGATCCGGCATTCGGACAACATGACCAGTCCATCTGAGCTGGCGTTGAACAACAGTAGCGGTGATAGTGGGAATGTCAGTCTCACTCAGGACGCTGGTGTTGGTGCATCGGTCCTTCCAACTGATTCTGAGGATTTTTCGTAGGCATCTTTGGTGGTACGTCTCCAGGGTTTTTACGTGCCTCCTGTATCTGGTCCAGCTCTCCGGTCCATAGAGAAGAGTGGGCAGCAAGAAAGCTTTGTATACAATGATTTTGGTCTTTGCCAAAAGGTCACGGTTCTCAAATACTCTCTTCCTTAGCCTTGAGAAACCCCCACTGGCACAGCTGAGACGGTGTTGTATTTCATCATCTATGTTGGCTTTTGATGATAGGATGCTGCTAAGGTATGGGAAGTGGTCCACATTTTCCAGTCTAGCGTTGTCGATGGAGATGTTTGAGGGTGAGACTGGAGTACTGTTTGGTGGTGATTGATTGAGGATTTGGGTTTTTTATATTAATTGTTAGTCCTAGCTGTTTGTACGCCCTCGTGAAGGCAACCAGTGTACACTGTAGGTCCTCTTCTGAGAGGGCTACAAGGGCATTATCGTCTGCATACTGTAGCTCCATAATGGATCTGGTGTTCGTTCGACCTTTGGCACTAAATCTGTTGATGTTAAAAAGTCGCCCGTCAGTTCTGTACATAATTCGAACTCCATGGGGAAGATGTTTGTCCGTGAGATGGAGGATAGCAGTAATGAAGATGGAGAACAGGGTTGGGGCAGTGACACATCCCTGTTTCACTCCCGTGTTAACCCTGAAGGGCTCTGTTTCATCTCCACTACTACTGAGGACTGTAGCTGACATATTGTCATGTAGCAGTCTCAGTACTCGGATGTACCTCTCTGAGCATCCAAACCTTGCAAGAACCAGCAAAAAGGCTTGACGATTCACCGAGTCAAAGGCTTTAGTAAGGTCTATAAAAGCCATGTATAATGGTAGATTTTGCTCCCTGCATTTTTCTTGGAGTTGACGAGCAGTGAAGATCATGTCCATCGTGCCTCTATTTGGGCGAAAACCACTTTGGGACTCGGGAAGGATGGTTTTTACAAAGGGTGTAAGCCTGTTGGCCAAAACCCGAGCTAGGGCTTTCCCTGTGGTAGAGAAAAGAGAAATGTCCCGGTAGTTCCCACAGTTTGCCTTGCCTCCCTTCTTAAAGATGGAGACAACTAGGGCATCTCTAAGTTGTGCAGGGATTTTCTCTTGTTCCCATATTTTGAGCAGCAGGGCATGGATGTTTCTGAGAAGATCAGGCCCGCCTTTCTTCAGGATTTCTGCTGGGATACCGTCAGAACCAGCCGCCTTGTTGTTTTTCATCTTCCTAATTGCATCCCGCACCTCTTCCAGACTGGGTGGTTCTCCCATGCTCTCAATTATGGGCTGTTGGAGGAGTTTTTCAAGGGCCTCCATCTCTGGAGTGGTGTCCCTGTCCAGAAGATCCTCGTAATGCTCTTTCCATCTATTTGTTATGTCTTCCTTTCCTTTCAGAAGCGTGAGTCCATCCTTTGACCGAAGGGGGGATGTCGGAGAACGTTAACTGGGGCCGTATACCACTTTTGTGGCTTCAAAGAATCGTCTGGTGTCCCCAGAGTCAGCAAACTGCTGGATCTCCTGAGCCTTCTTCATCCACCAGAGGTTCTTCAGCTTCCTGACTGTCGATTGGACAGCCGCTTTAGCCTTGGCATGGGCAGCTCTTTTAACCTTGCAATTGATGTTATTCTGTCAGGTGATAAAAGTTTGCCTCTTGATGTCTATAAGCTGTTGGATTTCGGTATCCTTTCCATCGTACCAATCCTGATGTTTCCGCTTTTTCTGCCCTAGGATGCTTATACTGGAGTCCATGATGGCAGACGACAGGTTGTCCAAGTGCTCTTCAGCGTCATGCGGATACTGCTTGGGCAGGTCCGCGCTAAGAGCCACCTGGAGGTGTTGCTGGTAGGTGATATCGCCAAGCTGCTCGATGTTGAGCTTTGGTCGGCTCTGTCTTTTTTGCATCCTTTGCTTCCGCATTAAATGGATAGACATTATGGAGCGAATAAGATGGTGATCGGTCTAACAATTGTCTGTACTGGTCATTATCCTGGTGTTCAGCACATCACAGCGGTCTTTGGCACGGACAATGACATAGTCAATGAGGTGCCTGATTTTACTTCGAGGGTGCATCCATGATGTTTTGAATGCGTTTTTTTTTTTCGGAAAAGTGTGTTCGTGATGATCAGGTTATGTTCTGAGCACTTTGTCAGTATGAGTGTACCATTTGAGTTAATGTTCCCAACTCCTTCTCTTCCAAGCGTGTTTCTCTTCGGTGCTGATGGTCTCGTCCCACTCTGGCATTGAAGTCCCCAAGTAGGATTATATTGTCCCCCTTGGGGGCCCCGGATAAAATGGTGTCAAGGTCAGCATAAAAGGTCTCCTTTATTTCATCATGTGCATCAAGTGTTGGAGCATACGCACTAATCAAAGTGCCCATTTGGCTGCCCGCAAGCATCAGGCGCATGGTCATTAGGCGTTTGTTGATGCCCACAGGGGGCTCATTTAGGTGACGGATGAGGCTGTTCTTTATAGCAAAGCCCACGCCATGGATACGTGGCTCTTCTGCAGGCCTTCCTTTCCAAAAGAAGGTGTACCCGCCTTTCTCCTCCCTCAGCTGCCCGTCGTTAGCCAGTCGGATTTCAGAGAGCGCAGCTATGTCAATCTGGAACCCCCTTAGCTCTCTTAAGATAATGGCAGTTCTTCTTCCGGGTCGATCACTTGTTTTTTTGTCCATAAGGGTCCTCACATTCCAGGTTCCAAAATATAGGCGTAAGTTTTCTTTCTTTTTCCGACCGCGTGGTGGTGATCCCTCTGGATGCGGTAGTCCAGACGGGTTTTTTTGAGGCAGGCTATTTTTAGGAGTACCTTTTTTAACCCCGCTCCCCTACTGGGGTGAGCAGAGTGGATACTAAACAGGGCTGCTCAGTCATGGGTGTAGCTGCCGAAAAACTCTTTCTGCCTCGGTCCGTGAGGGTAGCGACTGAATCTGGCACCCACCGCCTATATGCCAGGTTGTAGCTAGGAACTGCCAGACTACACTGTCCTGCTCCCGTCACCACTTCCTGGTCGCCACAGGACTTTTTCTTTCCGGGAATTAAGGGAGAGCTCTCTCTGCCTCAGCCCGGGAGCTTAATGACTAAAACTGTCACAAGACTTTTCCATCCATGATGTAGAGTAGGATGTGTTCCCTTTCGTGAGAACGCCTGCGCGTGATGTCTTTTAACGTGGGGCGACTGATGCGCCTGCAGCCACCACACGGCCCCTTGGCAGAGGAGGGCCTGATTCCAATGGCATGGAGAACCACGACGATTGGAGACTCTCTTCTGTTGCAGCCTTCATCCGCCTTCAGTGCCGTTGTGTCATTATTGTCATCATCCGCCGCATCAGCCGTTGAGGTCTTTTGGATCACTCTTTGTCTGGAACCTCCCCTTCAACCTTACCGCCATGGCTCAGGACGGCATCGCTCTCAGGTTCATCGGAACACACAAGGTTCTCCACCACGACATGGTGGCGATCCAGGGAGAACAGTAGTAGTAGTATATAAATAATGACATGTCATGGCATCGGTCGATTATTTAGAAATACAAAAAAAAGGTACCGTTCTTTTTTAAAAAAAAGACACATCAGTTGTAGTAGTATATAAATAATGACATGTCTTTTTTAAAAGAACGGTAGATTTTTATGTATTTCTAAATAATCGATCGATGCCATCGTTCAGTCTGGAAAGACAAATGATACACTTTATGAGGAAAGGGTTGCGTAATCGTTAACACCACCTTTCCCGAATCGGCTTAAGTTCACTGGCAAAGAGAAGACCAAGGCGACTGGAAACAATGCCCAGATAAGCGGAGAACACATACAGCACCTGCACATCTTTAATGGTCACCCATTTTAGTACTGACCAGGTTGAACGTTGCTTAACTTCGGTGATCCAACGGAAATTGGTGTGCCAACATGATTTTGCCGTACATAATGTAGGGCAGAATAATAGCAATTCTTTCCCACCCTCTATGTTTCTGTCTCTGTCTCTATCTCTCTCTCTTGCTCTCTATCTGTCTGTCTGTCTGTCTGTCTGTCTGTCTCTCTCTCTCTCTCTCTCTATATATATATATATATATATATATATATATATAATATATATATATATATATATTACAGCCTTTGAGACTTTACACGACCGGTCGACACAGTCGATTTAAAATTTCTTGGGGCGACTAAAAATCATAAATCACTCGCCCGCCAGTCGATAAAATTTCTCTAAATAAAGAAACGGGAAAAACTCATTTATTTTACGAGCCTCAAATATGCGGTGACTTAGAATTACCTATGTCTCATCATTTGTGAATTCTTTCATCTCTAGCTGTGAGACCGTTGGAATATCGTATTAAAAAAGAGTGGTCACGCTAAAGGTCAACAAGAGGTCAAATTTACACATTCAACGTGTAGTCAAAATGTTGCGTTCATTTAGCTCTCTGATTTTGAAATTCATTGTGAAAAAATATTCTTCGAGGCTACAACTACATACACTTCATGCTTAGAAAAGTAAAGACGAACATTTGAAAGAGGAAAAAACGCATCATTCCGTCAAGCATCAGAAGAAGTGATTCTTATTTCCATGGAACAATAATATTAATGATGCTATATAATGAAACTGGTGTTGTATATTAACGTTTTGTTGAATATTTGTTGAAATGTTTGTAGTTATAAAATAGTTGATTTACAAAAGTTAAACAAATATTTTCTTGTTAGATTATACTACGGATATTTCTTGAATTGTTGTAAAATTATTTACTGTTATTGACTGAAATAAAGACATAAAGTTGGACGAGTAAAAATATTTTGGGGAGAGTAAATTTCCCCTCACACTCGACCGGCTCAAAGGTTATATATCTCAAAGGTTATCTATATATATATAAGCGAAAATGTGTGTATGTTTGTGTGTATGTATATATGTTTGTGTGTCTGCTAAATACTTTCGACAGACAGAACAAAAATTCACAAATTTGGTCTCATATGAAAGCCCCACCTTCCGAACGACAAATATCGAGAAATTGGCCAAAATTGACCATCAGAAGTGCGTCAACTGATCAATTTTTTGCAGGGGGGCCCCCAAAAAAGTGACATTTTAATGTTAGACATTACATATTTTCAAATCGATTTATATCTGCGCCAAGAAATACGACCGCCAACTCTTCTACATAAAGTATACACGCGGCCGTTTATTTTGGGTCAACTTGTATAAAACCCGCTGAGTCATGTCACGTGATTTTGACGTCAGCAAGCTCTAATGGCGGTCTGAATTTACAATTTAAAAATGTTGTTATCGGTAATAAAAATTAATTAAAGCTAAACTATGGACTTCTACGCAATGGCAACGTTGCCAAAGTTATTACCACATTCAAAATAGGTAGATACGATAGTTACACGAAAAATAACAAGCGAAACATGTGAAGTAAAAAAAAAATACGCTTACAAAAAATATTAACGAACGAAAATAAAAACAGCCAGACGCCATTTTCCAGTCTTTAGAGTAAGGAAGACGAACTGAGTGTGTGAGAGAGAGAGTGATGAGAGAGAAACGCAAACAGAAAGAGAGAGTGAGAGAGACGCAAACAGAGAGAGAGAGAGAGATGTCTAGACAGAAAACGAGAAAAAACGTTAACTTTTCACCTCGAAATCGACAGGGGGGAGGGTCAACAACGCATGCGTCAGATGACGTCATGACGTCGTGACCTGATTTACTTTAAATTGATGATAAACCGAACAAACTTTATATACGCCGCTTTAGTGCAGGTAGTTAAGGCCTTGGTTCATTATCTAAACGTTTTTGGTTCGAATCGTGGTGTGAGATGTCTTTTTTTTTAGATTTTTTAAATTTAAATATTGAACCCTGTATTATTTAAGCCATTTTTCACGTAACGTTCGTTCGTTTTTCTCTTTTAATCGTTCGTTTGCCTTATGTTATTTTTTTGTGTTTTACCTCCCCCCGCTTAATTAAAACATTGTTTACTTTTCTTACTTCGCTTATACCAATGCTTACATCGTAATCGTCGACGTCGTAACACTCGACGACTTTCAAACATCTTTCACTTCTGGCTGGCTTATTTTATTTTCAAACGTCGCCTAAGGGGTTCGACTGCAATCCTACCCCCCGTTTCTTTTTTATTTAACATCACACACCCCTACAAACACCCAGGCAACGCCGGGTACTCCTCGCTAGTATATATATATATATATATATATATATATATGTATATGTATATTCCTTTTATAATTGGATGAGTGCATTATGCCTGATTGCTGATTAAATCGTGCTCCAATTTACATTAAATTCTAATCTGTTTTAACCTCTAACAACGCCACGAACAGAGATCACAAGGATTAGTTCGCTGCACCCTATTGTAGCAAATGTTCATACAAATTTCGTTCCAGATCGGCTTAAGAAAGATAAGTAGATAGATCGATTGTAGTAATAGATGAATCGAAATAGACAAGGATAAATAGATCGATAGGTAGTTTGATATATTCGTGGGCAGATATAGATTGATATACAGTTAATTAGTTAGATTAGAGGAAGCTAGATAGATAGATAGATAGATAGATAGATAAATATATAGATAGGCAGATAAATGTATAGATAGATAGATAGTAGATAGATAAATATAAAGATAGGCAGATAAATGTATAGATAGATAGATAGATAGATAGATAGATAGATATCTAACTAAGCGTGGACGTGCGTATGCAATTTTATAAGATATGCTGTCAGCGATAGACCTTAAAAAGTAGATAACGTTAGAGACAAAAAGAACGTTTCCGGTAACGTGAATGGAGCTTGAGAAGCGATCACGTGAGGTGTCTCACAACGATAACGAGAGAAGGAGGAAATAAATATCGTTGCACAACCAAAACAGTTAAAGTTATTTTCTATTCCTTGACCAATTTGCGACCAAGGCCAAAACGTGTTGGTTTCCGGACAATATTACAGATAGATATACAGATAGAGGGGTAGGTAGGCAGATAGATAGATAAATGGTAGGTTTAAATGGGTACCGTTCTTTGTATATAACTTGTTTTTCTGTTTATTTCCGTATAATACGCGAGTATTTCTATGGTTCTCCCCTCGCCAAACTTTCACGAAAAACAGTCATCTAGCAAAAAACAATATCAATAATTTTATACACTGGTTATCTATGCCTAAACCTAAATGTAGATTCCATGAACAAAGTTTCTTTCGCAGAACTGCGCGACTGTTGAAGTCTCTTTCGATTGCCTACTTTTCAGCTGATTACAAACTTATTATCTTCAAGTCCAATGTAAACAAGTTCTTGATGAACCATCCCCTAAGTACCCCAATTTACCAAATTTCTACTACTTATGTTTGCTATTCTATAATCACATTAACTAATGGATACCTATTAACCCTTATCCTCGAGTAGCCTCTGGGCCTTGATAAGTGGTGATTCCTATGTAAAAGAAAAAAATCACGTAGACAGCTCTCTGCAAGGAAATCAAGATGGAACTATTATTAGTCAATGTGGAATTAGAGTTAATAGTTTGTTGGTAATGTTTAATACACTGCTTTATCTGGATATTATACAAACAAAACTTTAAATAAATTTTTAATTTATAAATGCCCCTAAAATGTTCATATCTGTCAAAATTCAGTCATTTCCAAACAGAAGAATAAATGGACATTTATGAGAAACATTAATTAGCGTTACAATAATTCTGAAATGTTTTTTTTCTGAAATAAATGTTTTTGCTATTAGCAACGTCATAAATTATTGATTCTATGTTAACTGATCGTTTTATATTTAAGGAGTCTTTTGTTTCTCTATTTTCAATTTATTATTAATAGATTGGCTCGTAACCGATGTTGCTATATTTTAGCGAAAAGAAATCAGGTACTTTTTCCTTGATACTGAAGCGTTGTTTTTTAACATATTAAGTAGAATTTTATGTTGCAACGTAACGATTAAAGAAGACATTTCTAAAACATTAGAATTGATGGTCGGACACGGCCCACCAATTCTCACACCTGCGAAGGCCCGGTAAAAAAAAAAAAATAAATAAATAAACAAAAACAGGTGTTTTATATAGGTTTCCTTTACATTTTTTAAATTTTATTCAATATAAATTTTCATTTCTTTTAACGCCATTATACATAAACACAAAAAAGACTCTTTTAAGTAGGGAGCAGGTTTCCGAAGGTATTGATAATATTTAGTCTTTCATTTCGTACTTATGCAGAGAAGTTGCCGTGCTATTTTTTATAGTAGTTTCAAACTGAATACACGGTTTACGTCATCTTTTTTGTTTGTTTTTTTTGTTTTGTTTTACACAAGAATCACAACTTATCAAGGCCCGGAGGTCACACGAGGGTAAGGGTTAATGGGTATACATTTGTCAATGTGATTAAAGCGTAGAAATCATAGTAGTGGGGATTTTGTGAATTGGATTACGTAGGGGGACGGTTCATCAAGAACTTGTTTACGTTGGACTTGGGGACAATTAGATTGTATTCAGCTGGAAAGCAAGCAAACGAAAGACAGTTCCACAGGCGTGAACTTCTAAGAAAGAAACGTCGTTCATGGAATCTACATTTAAGCACAAATAAAAAGTGTGGGAAATTATTAATAGTGGTTTTGGCTAAATGAGTGTTTTTCGTGAAAATCTGGCGTGGGGGACAATAAATTGAAGCTAAGCTGAGCTGAGCCTTGCCATTAAAATAAAAATAACGCAGAGACAGGCTCGCAATGTCTCTTCTGTGGGAAAGAGAGAAGAGAAAAGAGCATCCTCCACTAAGCTACGAAGTCTATTTTGAACTCTGTCAAGGCAGGATAAGCTGCTTCTAGCAGCTACTGCCCAGATGTGGCAACAGTACTCCATCGTTGGCTGTACCTAGCTTTTATATAGGTAGAGAATTGCATCAGGAGTGAGATATCTACTGGAGCCGTAGAAGGATCTCATCATTTTTCCAGTAATCTTGGCAATGGATTTGATATACGTGTTCCATTTCAGGTCAGGAGTAAAAATTCAATCCTAGAAGCTTGCCAAAACATGAAGCCTCCCCAAGACAAGAGCCATTCATTTGCACCGATGCCAGATTGTCATCAGAGCGTAGATGGTGTAGAGATAGAAGCTTGGTTTTAGATGCAGTTAAAGTAACCAGTCACCTTTTCCCCATTGTGCCACATACTTAATATCAGAGGAGAGAAAATAGAGAGAACTTAGTCGTTTATGGTTTTTGATGTTCTACCATAGATTGTAGTGTCGTCAACATAAATGTCTACGAATCATGTAAGGATGTGATTTGGAAGATCATTAATGTAAATCCGGAAGAGATTTGGGCGAAGATGGACCTGTGAGGCACATCAGCGTTAATACTCAGAGTTTCTGATTTAAAAGTAGATAATAGTTTCATAACATTCTTCCCTCCCGATGTAGAGAAGTGCCCAGTTGAGGATTAAGAAATTAATGTTTTTGGCAAATTCTTCGATCAAAACAAAATGGAAACTAAATAATAAGCAAAGTAATAACCCTGTTAAAAATTTAAAAAAAAAAACGATGTAAAACCTGTTAAAAACAAACGCCCCCCCCCAAAAAAAAGACATCGATAAAAGTTCTGGGAGGGAGGTAGGCTCCAAACCAACGCCTTTAAGTTCATAGTCTAATGACTTCGCATGACCCCCACCAAGGTAGGGACTTGGAAACAGCCAAAATAAATGTTTAAAAACGGAGGTAGTTGAATGTCAACGTATCGTTTTCTATGTCAAATATCACGCCATAGATGCAGCAGCAGCATTATTATTATTACTAGTAGTAGTAGTAGTAGTAGTAGTAGAAGTAGAGGAAGGAATTCACAGCACAAATTTTGTAAGATCAAAGTTGCTGAAATAAAAGCTATTTTCGACGCCGTTTCGTAAATCGTACATATTATAATATTATAAGAATTATATAAATAGTTCTAATAGTACGTCCCTCCGGAGAACTCGCTCCAAAAAAGCTTTAGCCGAACATACAAAAAATGCATACACAGAGACACACACGTAAATACACGAACACACTAACACACATTTTGCTTTATATATATATAGAAGACAAGCCTATGGGTCCGGCGTTGCCCAGGTGTTTGGGGTGTGTGATGAGCAAAAAAAAAAAAAAGTGGTAGTAGGCAGGCAGGTTTGAATATACCGCAAAGGAGGAAAAGAACGTGTAAAAAAAAAACGTGACGTTTTGCTGTTGCGCCCATCGCCAAACCGGAAGTGCCGTAGGTTTAAATTACGGCTAGACAATCGAAAAAAGGCGATGACTTTCGAACATATCGACGAAAAAAGCGACCTTGTAGAAAAGTGCCCAGTTTAGGGTGAAGGAATAAATGTTTTAGGCCAATTCTTCGATATTTATCGTCCCAAGGGTCGAGCATCAAAACGATTCCTATCTCGTGAAAATCCGTTGCCTCTGTCGAAATTTTTAGGCAAACATACATAAATACATATATATGTACACACATACATACATCTAAACAGACAGGTGAGATTTGTATTATAGATAACATGTTGTCGACTTGCAAGTTAGCTCACTAAAAACAGATAAGAGGCTAATTCATACCATAATATACATATATTGTTCCTTCATGTCGTCAATGACTTTTTTTCCTATGTTTTTAGTAATTTTGTGGAAAGTACTCACATATTTTTAAAATACATTTTCTTTTAAGTCTGCGTTTATTTTTTAATCTGTATTAATTTTATAAATTCAGGTTTTAGTTTCCTGCTAAGTGATTCATGTACCTATCCTAGTTTAATGCCTTATTGATTTCGTTGTTTTTAACGATAAAACGAACCAGTAATACCTACTCGTATCAGCCCTCTGCAGACTATGCCATCTTCCTCCAAAGGAGGAAGTTTACAAGAGATGTGTATCCCGATCAAAAGAATATGACATAGAGCGACTAACATGCACGCACGGTCACCCATGCGGTAATGGCCAGGCGCCACACTGTTTAACTTCGGTGATCTAACTGAAACTAGTGTGTCAACGCGATTATGCCGTACCGTAAAGATATACATCAAACAAAAGTAATAAGCCATAACGCAGTGGGAGCTGCTTATGAAGTGACAATAGACTATGAAAACTCCATCATCTGTGTGAACCCATAACTCGTTTCTCGCGAGAATATCGCGCATGCACAAATATTAAAAACCAAAAACGTGTCAACTTAATCATAATGGATGTGATATTAACGTATCCAAATGCATTCGTAATATTTTTTTATGTGGGGAGGGGGGGAAAAATGCAAGATATTATTAAGACGCAGAAATGGTGATTTAGAAAACCGCAACTCGATAATAACAATTTTGATTTATAATATTAGGAAAAAATATCTAACGTTTTCTTTGTTTTAGTTTTTAGTTTATTTGTGTATTTTCATTTAGAGAGGAATAAACGTGTAAAATTATATCACTTTTGGAAAGTGCTGTTAAAGAAATACACACACACATATGTATGTATGTATGTTCTCAATTCTGTGTCTCTTTAGAGACCGAAAAAAAGTTATCTTCGGGCTCATAGACTTTCAATGACTGAGGGAGTGGCACTCGTCTGACAATACATTGCAATAATCATGTAGGTATGTATGTATGCATGTATATATATCTTATATAAAGGGCGAATGAACTCTTTTTCTGGGTCAACGGCCAACTAGCACCGTGCATATTTGTGTGTGTATATGTGTATTTGGGTGGAGAGGGCTCCCGTAAGCCGTGGTGAAGGCAACCCTTCTAGGAGAAGCGAATCTCTGATTTAAAAAAACATAACGCGGGAGACCAGTACCCGCATTAAGCTGGTCTGCCGTTTAATTTGTTGCTGGCTATCTTGCTCATGCTTTTTGCTGGATCTCAACATTTTGAACCGAGACAGCGACTTAGCTGTCGTACAAAGCTAAGACTCTGTAACATCATATTTGCATAGATACTCCCTCAGGCATTTGGGCGGATGGATTTTAAATGTCTGAGGGAGTGGCACTCGTCTGACAAGACGTTGCAATCATCATCATATATATCTTAAGTGTAACTTCCGATCTTTTTCAGGTGTATCTTGTTGAACTCTGGAATGTGTCTGCCAGACTTGGACTTGTCGGATAACACTTCAAAGAATATGTAATCTATATGACATCAGGACAGTATTCAGAAGCGATTCGAATCTCTGGAAACAGCTTGGGAGAGTCAAGTCCCTTACGGACATCATGATAAAGAATTGTGTATATCAGATCCCATGTAAATTCGGAAAACTCTACAAAGGTGAAACATGTTGTCAAATAAACGTATGCGAGGAGATAACTAATTACTAAGTAGACCTAGTATAGAATTTAATATGATATGGAAGTCGTTAATTATAACAAATAGGTAATGTGTAAAGCTGTAAGTAAACAATATATATATATATATTCTAGAACAAATTTCCAGAGCCTCAGCCCTATTTTTGATATATATATATATATATATATATATATATATATATATATGTGTATATATATATATATATATATATATATATATATATATATACTAATTTATAAAATATATATGGCGATTAAGCTACACTGAATATTCTGCGTTTCATCCAACTATAGGATAAGCCTGGCGAATCCTATAGTTGGATGAAACGCAGAATATTCAGTGTAGCTTAATCGCCATATATATTTTTTTTTTAATTACTAACTAGCTCTACCTACGTATTGAGCACTTTTGAAGTAAATACTTAAAGTTTACGCATAAATCTATACTTAAAAAAAATGTAATTTTTGGGTTCATGAACTTTAAGTGTCTGAGGGAGTGGCACTCGTCTGACAAGACGCTGCAATAATCATATATATATATATATATATATATATATATATATATATATATATACTAGCGGGGGGTATCCGGCGTTTCCCGGATCTTTGTAGCAATGTATGTAGGACGGGAGGGGTCAGTTTTAATAATATAGAAAACACGATGTTATAAATAATTGGAGAAACCAAAACAAAGCAAAACCGCGAACAAATGTAAAAAAAAGGCAAATATGTGAAAGAGGAAAAACGGTTTAGGTAGGAAGACAGGCTCAAATCCGAAGAATCAAGGCGGTAAAAATGCTTGACACGTTACCTCTACACTAAAGAGACACAGAATTGAGAACGGATTAAATTAACCCTTTAAAAACACTTGCAGGTGGTTGAAACTAACGTCAACGTTTTCTTGGCCAAACATGACGTCATTGTCGTAGTAGCAGTAGGAGGCTGCGTTTAGGGTGAAGGAACACCTCCACACAAACCCACACACATTTTAGCTTTTATATTTCTAGATGCCCCCGCCCTGGTTTAGCTGATATATGACGCGTAAAATTGAAAGGAATAAAAACAAAACGGACGTGAAAAAAAGGGCGTACAGTTTACATTTTGGAGACAGACGTGTTTTTGTTGAGATAAGTGATTTCAATTTTAATCATACTTTTTATTTTTAGATGCAAATATTAATAACTTAATTTTATTTCAGTATTTAATTTATGTATTTCTGTTTTATTAAATGCTAGCTTTTTTTCTCGTCCATAAATGTTTATTTATCTACCAAGTTGATTGCAAAAATAGATTACGAACTTGTACTCATTCTTAGTTCGTGAGAGGGGAATCTATCACCATACTTTCCCTTAAACACGTCTGTTGGACTTTTATTAAGTAGAATACTTAATATATTTTTTAATGGAGAGTAGAAAGCGCATTGTGGATGCGTTATCGGCAGCTCCTGTTACTCTCGCTTCTTCTTATTTGTGCCTCAGTCCTCATATTTTAATGAGTGATTTTTCTGACAAAGGGAGAAGAAAAAGCTGTTTTCTAGGTTGGCAGTATTTTGCGCGAATAGTTGGCAGAGATGGCGGAAATTTTCTGTTTCTATGTCTATCCTTGTAGGCATGTCACTAGTAAGGGTGCTGGAGGTAAACGTTTTGTCTGGGCTGACGTTATTCGCCTGATAGTCAGGGACCCGAATCTTGGATTAACTACTGAAGAGGCTGTCCTATTTGCAGGTGCAAAGTACTGGGGATGCTGTATTGCCATTTGGTGAATGGATTCTGGACCGGGCAGTAGCTTCTGGTGGGGCCTCTCGATGCCATATTAGTGGGTAATTGTTACGGCTTTACCTTATCATTAGCTACAAATAAAAAAAATCTTCGTTTATTTTTCTCTCTTAGTGTCCCCTCTCTGTCCTGCTCTAAGTAAATCTTGCGACCTAGTCCACAAATTCCAAAATTTCATCATGACAAGTTTCAAGAAAAAATACACGATTAAACCCGGTTCTCCAACTTCCAACGTAGACCCCTACTACCACGTCTCCTTCTCCAACATCAGGGGTCTACGTTCTAACCTTCCAGAGGTCGAAACACAATTACAGGAGACTAAAGCAGACCTTTTATTTTTAAGTGAAACTGGCATTGGACAGGCTATTTCCCTAGAAGAGTTCGCAATTAAAGGATACTCTAACTTAACTTCTAAATCTGACCCCCAAGATCGCCATGGGCATGGAATATGTGCCTATATTAGGGATAACTTTCCATGTAGTAGGGACATCTCCAGGGAAGATCCTAACTTACCCTATATGTGCTTCCGGGTTGCTTTAGAGCACACTATGGCATTTATATTTACTCTCTATCGCCCCCATAACAGCGGAGTTACTATCTTTCAAAGCATATCTGAGAAAATTGACCAAGTCCTATCTGCTTATTTTTCAGCTAACATTCACGTATGTGGAGACTTCAATGTTCACAACGTCGAATGGTTGACCCACTCTAACAAGACCGATGATGAGGGAGGTTCTGTCATGATTTCTCCGTTGCCTATGACCTCACTCAGATTGTTCAGGAACCCACCCGTGTGCCCGACAATGACGGCCAGTATGCGAGCCTACTAGACCTTTTTCTCACAACTTGCCTGAACTATGTTCAGTTTTTGTTCTGTCGCCTCTTGGATCTTCCGACCACTCTGTTGTATCAATTAAGATAAAAATGAAATGTAATAGGTCCCAAGACGTACCTCTCCATCGTACAGTATATCGATACACTAAGGCTGACTGGGATAGCTTCCGTACATTTATATCTGATCTACCTCTGCATTCCATATTTAAAAAAGATGTGTGCTCTATAGTATTAGACGTGACGGAATGGTTAATTGTATGTATTGACCGTTTCATACCCTCGAAAAAGTTTAAGCAAAAACCTAACAGCCAGCCATGGTTCTCTCCAGAATGTGCTGCTGCAATTGCGCACATAAATCACTTTTCCACTGTTTCCAACGTAATAGATGTATGGAAAATAAAGCCGCTTTCAGGACTACCAGCAACCATTGTAAGAAAGTAATAAAGAATGCAAGAGAGTTGTATGCTCAATCTGTTAGTCCAAAGTAGCTGAACAGCGGCTTGGTTCCCACCAGTTTTGGCAAATAGCAAACAGAATCCTGAACAGAAGCGTGTGCTCCATCCCAACTATTATCAATGGACCTGAGGTAATCTCGTCAGCATCAGACAAAGCCAAACTCTTTGTCAAGAACTTTGCAGCTAATTCTACCCTTTGCGATCAAGGCCGCCAACCCCCAACATTTCCTCCTGTATCAGAAAACAATCTATGTGATATACGTATATATGCACGTTATGTTGCCAAGCTAATCAAAACCCTTGATTCCAGTAAACAACTGGCCCTGACGGTATTCCAATTATAGTACGCAAAAAACTTCAACCCGGACTAGCGCCCATACTTGCAAAACTGTTTAAACGTTGACTTAAGGAGAATAGTTTCCCATCTCCCTGGAAAATTTCATCAGTATGCCCTGTATTTAAGAATTCAGGTGATCGCTCATCCCCCTCTTAGTACAGGCCAATAAGTCTCCTGTGCGTAATGAGTAAGTTGCTGGAATCTGTGTTAAATACAGAAGTAATCAAACATCTCAACAAAAATAACTTTCTTAGTGACACTCAATATGATTTCCGTTCTGCTAGATCTACAGCAGATGTGCTTACAGTTATATCTCATAAGATTAGCGAATCTCTCGACGGAGGCAACCTTTCTAGGGCAATTGCTCTTGACATATCTAAGGCCTTTGATAGGGTATGGCATAAAGGTTTACCTCACAAGATCTCTAGCTATGGTATTGCTGGAAATGTCTTCTCAATTATTAAATCATTTCTTTCTGATAGGTTCATAAGAGTAGTAGTTGAGGAGCAAAAACCAGAAGCTCACAGTATTAATGCCGGTGTCCCTCAGGGGTCCATCCTGGGCTCAACTCTTTTCCTGATCTACATTAATGATTTTCCAAATCACATCCTTACATCATTTGTAGACATTTTTGCTGACGACACTACCATTTATGCACATCTAAGACAGTAAACGACGAAGTTCTCTCCAATTCTCTCTCCTCTGATCTTGAGCACGTAGTACAATGGGGTAAGGGGTGGCTGGTTACTTTTAATGCATCTTAAACCAAGCTTCTCTCTTTATATCATCAACATTCTGATCCACATCTGGCATCAATTAAAATGAATGGCTCTCGTCTTCAGGAGGCCTCAAGTATTGACAAGCTTCTTGGCTTGACCATTACTCCTGATCTTAAATGGAACACGTACATCAAATCTGTTGCCAAGGCCGCTGGAAAAATGGTGGGATCTTTCTATCGATCCGGTAGATATCTCACTGCTGATGCTATTCTCTATCTACATAAGAGCGAGGTACGTCCAAGGAAGTTATCATGTTGCCACATCTGGGCAGGAGCTGCTAGAAAGGACTTGGCCTGTCTTGATAGAGTTCAAAATAGACTTCGTAGCCTAGGAGGAGATGTCCTTTTCTCTTCCTTGCAACCTCTATCTCACGGGAAGAGATGTTGCGAGTTTGTCTCTGATGTATCGTTATTTTCATGGAAAGTGTTCGACTGAGCTTCAATCTATGGTCCCCCTCGCCAAACTTTCACAAGAAACACTCGTCTAGCTGTAAACACTATCAATAATTCCCCCACTCTTCATCTGTGCCTAAACCTAAATGTAGATTCCATGAACAAAGCTTCTTTCTTAGAACTGCACGCCTGTGGAATTGTCTTCCGTTTTCCTGCTTTCCGGCTGACTACAATATGGTTGTGTTCAAGTCTAACGTAAATAAGTTCTTGATGAGCCGTTCCATATAAGTTATCAAATTTACCAAATTGTCATTACTAATGGTTACTATACTGTCCAATTTCTACTGTACACTCTTTAACCCTTATCCTAGAGTGGCCTCTTGGCCTTGATAATGTGGTGATGCCTATGTAAAAAAAATGCAAATATGTGTATTTAAATCTATTTTTTTTTTGTAAATTGAAAAACAAAATTCAAGAAAATAAAACTTACCGTGTTTAATTAAAATATGAATAAATAAAGCCAGAAAACTGACCGTGTTTTTTATTTATTATATGTTGGTTTGTTTTAGTTTGTTTTTTTTTGTATTGTTTTGTTTGTTTTCGCTGTTAACCAATTGCAATGACGTCTGATCCCAATATCGATAGCGTAGTAGTAATTGTGCTATTGAAGCTCTAGAAATACAATGTATAGGAATAAATAATGAATAAGTAACTAATCCCAAAATAGAAAGTCAGCTTTTCCCTCTATAATCACGTAGGAAATCAGTGCAAACATAATAGAAGAATATAAAGACAGTAAATAAAATAACGATAAAACGAAAAGTAAATAGCGACTAATCGGTGCAAGATTTGAAGAACGCTGGCGGCTGACTGTTAAAGTTTCTTGTAAAAACTGGAATCCGATGTTAGTTCATTTCGTTTTAGTGATTCTTCGAATCGCAAACCCCCATCCCCGTACAAAAAGAGAAAAAAACATAAAAGGAGGAAAAAAGAAGGGAAAAACAGAAGAAGAGATTTATAAAATGGCACAAATAAACCAGAGAATAACTGTGGCGATATTCCAGTGAAATTGCACCCCACTACTCTTTAATCTTCGTCCAAAGTTCTTCCAGATTGGAAATTTCATCATCATGTTGCTCTTGCTTGATGTAATACCATACGTTTTCGATAGGACTCTGGACTGGAGTATGTGCTGCCAATCAAAATACGAAACATCTTACTATTCAAGAAACCTCTTCACATTGCTAGCTGTATAAATGGGAGTATTATCCTGCATGAAGATCGGGTTATCATTAAAATTCTAGCAAAAGTAGGGTAGAAAATGCTCAGTCATCATATTAATGTACTTTGTATAATAAATTCGACCTGCAAGCGACGTATAGGCCCTGGTCCATTGGCACTAATAACACCCCACCCAAAACAGAACCTCCACCACCTTGCAACGTTAAAACTCTGCACATGAGATTAAATTATTCGTCCTTCCTTCAAAGGAAGCACTGCTTACCATCACTGCCTAGCCTATTAAACTTGCTTTCTTTGCTAAAAATCATTTTCGACCAATATGATCTTCATGGAATCTGACGAAGTCCAGACGGCGCTTTTTGTTCTTTACCGAAAACAGTGGCTTGCGTCTTGGAACACAGCCTCACATATTAAATTTCTTCAATTTCTTTTTAATTGTAGAAAGAGAGCAATTTTTATCAAGATTACACCGATATTGCATTTGGGGAGCTGTCTCAAATATGTTTCTTAATTTGCGGATTTTGATAGCATTCTCTTCCCTGTAAGAAATTACTCTAGGACGACCAGACTTGTAGGCATCATGAACAGTACCGGAGTTTTAGTACTTTTGCACTGTCATTCGTACCGTTTTCTTGTCACATTACAAATTGCGGCTGATTTATCGACTGGATAAATCAGAAAGGTGGAGATTATTAATGTGCTCTTGACGATCACTAAGAGATACTCGAACTACATGGATAAAACGTTACGTTGTATTACCTAGGAACAATCACAATTACGCTTAGAGATGCTGAAACATAGATATTTTAAGCTGGTATTAAACTCATTTTTTCTTGCGTACTTCTTTTACCTCCTGGATTTGAACTTACTTAATTAAATGTACTTAATTAAATGAACATTAGGGTACTTCAATTTACAGTCAAATATGAACAAGTTAAATTATAAAAGAATAAAATGCTAATCAAATGTTTATAGGTTGTTTAAACAGTGACATTCAGTTTAGCTTAAAAGTTGCGATTTTTGAAAAAAAAATAACAGCTGCGGACTTTCTTTTTGGCGGCACTCCTGATCAAAAATTTAATAGAAACCTCTTGCTTAAGGAAATAATTTAAAGTCCTCCTACGTAAGGTTACTAATATTACAAACTAAACAAATATGGGGAAAACAATACATTTCAAATATGTAATTCATAAATTTACATTTTTATTAAATGAGGCTTTTTACACTTGATCCAAATTATAAGATCAGGAAATTTTCGAAACGTGTATATAAACATTCAACAGCCGAATTTAATAGTAAGTCTTATTTTTACTGGTTTTAATGACTTCTAACATTCTTTGGGGAATGCTAGCAAATAAGCGTTCCATAAGGATGCATGGGACGCTGCTTCAGCTTCTGAAGACAACTTCATAAAGTTCATTTTTATTGAACATTGCTTGATTTTTCGAATAATATTTCCTGCCATCCATCCGCAAATATTTTCAATTGGATTCAACTGCGGTGAGTATGTAGGATTGCCCAAGAGATGGACTCCATTTTCTTGCAAAAGTGTTAAGATCCGTCGTGCAACGTGGATTGCAGCATTATACTGTTGGAATAACCATACATACCCATACAAACGATGGTTCTCCGTCATCAATAATGTTTTTAGCACCCTAATATAACCAGCTCGTGGCTGATGATTCTGCACCACCAAGAGCTCTATTGTCTTTCTGTAAGAAAAGGCAGATCATGGCATTTGGGTCCCTCCACCACTATGACGCATGGAGAAATTTTCAGTAGGCATGTTTTCGTAATGCCAATATCGTTCGAAGCCAAATCGACAATCTAGATTGTTTTTTTTCTTCATCAGAAAACAGGACTACGATTTTTAGTAGCAGCTTTTTTTCAGGAGTCACATCGCTTTTCTAATAAATGTACTTTTCGTTTACACGTTGTAATTAAGTAGCTTAAAGACTAAAGATGTTGTTTCCTTTCTTGTATTCGTCGTTGTAAAGTTTAAAGTGTTTACAGATTTCCCCCCTTTTGTTTGATTTTGTTAACGATTGAAATTACAAGTGGGTCACTTGAGGTTAGCTTTTATCCTTTCTTTTTCAAATATTCAACTCTTTTTATTTATTTGTTTCATAGGCATTTTTGTTCAATGTCTATTTGTTTGCGCAATCCCTCAAGGAGTTCCTAGCAAATCAATTCATGAAGACTTCTAAACGAAAACTAGAAACAAATTTCAACCTAATGAGAAGACATGGGGAATCTTTTTATAAATAAATAAACTGCTTATCATCAACGCACAGCAGAACGATAGGTGTTTTTTTTTCAAGAATACGAATCGGCCATACGCACTAAACTGATACATATACGTTTAAGGTAGAATAATCTCTACAATGAATCCCACTCCAGACACGGTTCGCTGGTGAACACATATAAAGATAATTTTTATGCAATTTTTACCCAAAACAAAGGACAGTACGACTTTGAAGTAGGAGGCTACTATCGGGAACATACGTTGCAGGTATATTATGAAGGGAGATGAGTAGCAAGATGCCTGTTCACATTACACTTGAATTTCTGCATGCCAGTACAGTTGGGAAAGCAGAATCCGTGAAGGAATTTCTAAAGTCTAGTAGTTTTGGGGAATAACCTACTGGAGTGGAAGGCATTCTTACACGTAGGGATTTCTACTGGGTAGGGGTGGGATTTGGCTGCTTGTCGGGTTTGTCGGGGGCATTTACCTTGAGAGAGCACAAATGTTTGTAGATCGTCAGAGCATTCACTATTAAAATAATTGTAGAACAAACAGAGGGATGCTACATTTCGTCGATAGGATAGGGGCTGAAGCCTAGATGACAGTTCAGGACAATCAGGTTGGCGACTCTCTTTTGAACCCTGTCCAGGAGTGAGAGAAGTAGCAGATGCACCAGCCAAATGTGACAAGAGAACTCCATACATGGGCGAATGGTCGCCTTATAAATATATAGGATACTTTCAGGTGTAAGTAACGTTCTAACACGGTAAGAAAAGACTTCCTTCGTCGCAGCAGCCTTGGCAATGCCATCAATGTATAGATTCCAGTTTGTGTTCCCTGTGATCGTTTGACCGAGGAGTTTAAAAGAAGTACTTTCCGGTAATGTGTTCTTAGCCATTGCTATTGGAGGTAGAGAAGATTTGTTGAAATTATTGAAGAAGACAAGCTTAGTCTTGGCAGCATTGAATGTGACTTTCCATTCTTGTCCCCATTCTACAAATAAAAAAGGCCAATAATAACGAATATATAATATGAAGTGTACGTGATGACTTTAAAAAGTAGAACATTTGAAGAAGAAAAAATGTTGTTTTTTTCTCTTTAACAAAGTTTTACTCATCTGGTTAAAAAAAACAAATACGACCCAAAGAATCCACGTTAAATAACATGTAATCGCATGTAATTACAAAAAAAAAAAAAAAAAAAAAACGATCGTAATGCCGTTAAACCTAGCAAACCAATGAGTTTATTTTACTTTTGACGAGCTTGAAACATTCGTAATTATATCGTTTACCGGTGTGATTTTTTATGTTTTACTGGTTTAGGGTTGTTTCGAATTTCGTTTTCAAACGGTTAGATTTATTTTAAAAAAAAAAAAGCAGAAAACACATTCCTAATTGTGTTGTGTATTGACTGGAACAGAGCGGCAAGTACTGTGCGTATACTGATATCGCGTTTTTTTTCTACCATCTATCGTGACACATCGCTCTTTAATACTTAATCCCCTTTCACAAACAAGTCATCAATCATGTCCTGGGTGACAGGTGCTGCAATGCATGGATCAATTAAGTAGCACTTTGCAGTTATTTGATGATAAACTTATACACGCACACTAACATACATAAACACATACACATACACACATATAATCACATATATATATATATATATATATATATATATATATATATATATATATATACACTCAAACATCTTAACATACACACAAAACAAACACACATATTTGGATTTTGTTTGATTAGAATGTTTGCATATGTGGGTATGTGTGTACTAGAAAGGACTGTCACCCCCACTACATCCTTAGCCTCACCCTCTACTGACCAACGAACTGGCATTTAACTCAAGACAGGAGCCAAAATGGGGACGTTGAGCACGCTCGTGACACAAAACTCTTTGACAGAAACCAACGAAATATGAGTTTACGTCCCTTTTTGTTAGAAAAAAATAAAAAAATATTTAAATGTTATTTCGAATTTATTTCAGAAAACAGTTTTTGTTTCGATATAACCACATAATTCTGTTTGTCAATGCAAATTTAATGAGAATTCTCTAAAAATGAATGCAAAAATAACCAGACGAGCGACTGGCGAATTATCTAGTTAAATGTTAGTTCGAATTTATGACAGAAACCAGTCCTTTTACCGATATAGACGTAGAAATTTGCCTCGCCTCTGAATGAGGGAATTAAATACTACCACAGCGACGGGAAAAATTGCCTTTCTCTTTTCCCATCCAACATTTCCAGCGGCTAAGCAGTATGGTGTAAGGTAGACCTATCCTAAAACGCCCTCTTTCAGAGCATTTCTTCTGACTTCTACTAAGTAGAATACTTAGGTGGAAATTTAATTTTTTTAAATTTAATTTTTAATGTTTGTGTTATTTATTTATTTACTTATTTTGTTCATGTCCCATATGTATGTGTGATAGTGCACGATACCTCTTGCATATATGAGAGTTTAACATTATCCCTGCGTCAGAACCACAAGTAAAATAATTCTGGGCTCGGTGCTGCTACAAACATCAAAATATGAAAAATGTCAATTACAAATTATTCAAACCATGGGACCCCAAAAAAGATCTAGGTGTCATGATCGACAGGTGCTTCTTTGGTAGCCAGCATGGGGGACCCGGTCGTCATCCTGCGAATGTTGGCCAACGTTCTAGTTTCAGAAACCCAAATAACATGGACGCTGAACAGGTAAGTATAACCTCTAATTTCAGGGAACAAAATGATACCGAACAAACATAGCACAGCCATGATAACCATCAAAATGAAAAAAAAAACAAAGAAAGAAAGAAATGGACAACAAAAGAGAATAGGCGCGTAATAGAATGCTACTATAGAATTCATCCTAAATATAGATATGGAGGTTATCGGAAACGAATGACAGAACTATGGGACCTATCCAGTGACTACCATACGACAGAACAAAGAATTGAGAACCAAGCAAAACTGATACTCAAGAAAGGTTGGCTCTCCAAACTAGAACTAACAGAAATTCAGCCACAAATAAATGATGAAACTGAACAATAAGCATCCATTGAGAAACTCCACAAGTAGAAGCCTCACAAGTAAAAACCCCAAAGGCTGAGGACCAACAAAGAACGAAGTCTACAAACGTGGAAATTGAGAACAATGAAACAGAACTAACTGAGAATGAAGCAAATAAAATAAATGAAATAATAAAGCTTATGACAGAGGAAAAAACAAAGGAACCAAGAGCAGAAGAAATTAAAAGCAGAAACAGAGAAGGTTAACAAGCTCCTCCCACACATCCCAAGAAATACAATCACATACTTAAACAACCTCATTTACGCAAGCGCCAAAATGGTAAGTATGGACGTCAAAGAAAAACAACTGGGGGCAAGCGGACTTACAAAACCTGCATGGGAAATAAGACTAGAAACTCAAATACACAAACATAAAAAAGAAGCCAAAATTATCAACAGGAAGAAAGCAATGTGGAGAAAACGGAATATTGGAAATGTAACTGGTAGGGAGAAGCTAAACAAAAACATGAAGAACTGGACCAAAAAAATAAAAGCAAAAAAAAGCGATATTGAGACGATATAGATATAAATCTGAACAATGCAAACAAAACAGAACATTTGAAACTAATGAAAGCCAATTCTACCAAAATGTGGACGGAGGAAAAACAAAAACAGAACAACCAAATCCGACAGAAATAAAACTTTACTGGAGTAATATATGGGAAGAGCGACGAGATCACAATAGAACTGCCGAATAGCTGAAAGACATGAAAGAAGATTTAGAACAAATAGAAGAAGGAACAGCGAATGAAATCTGCAAGGAACCCCTAAAGAAACCCATAAGAAAAATGCCAAACTGGAGAGCACCAGTGCACAACGGGATACATGCATACTGGTTCAAAAAATTCACAACCTTACACAAAAGACTAGCTCAAACCTGAGAAGATGTATACAGGAAGCAAGCGTACCAGACTGGATGACAAAAGGTAGAACTACACTGCTACAGAAAGACACGGAGAAAGGAACCGTCCTTAGCAACCATAGGCCAATCACATGCTTACCAACTATATGGAAGATACTGACAGCACACATGAGGGAACAAATCTAACACTCCCTGATTAACTGTGGAGTCATCCCAGAGGAGCAGAAATGATGCCAGAAAGGAAAAAAGGAACACATGACCTGCTATATATAGTTCAAAAGATCCTAAAGAAGGTAAAAAGGAGGAGAAAGAATTTATTAGTCTTTAATAATTCATCTCATTTGTGCCAGTTCTGTATAACAGACAGCTGTCTCATAGAATTATTAATAAACTTATATTTGCTACGTGTTAAGTATTTTTTTTACCACAAAAACTAATTTTTTTCCTCTATAACGAAAACTATTAGCTTAATTAAAAACATTTGTTGGTTCAATATATTTCTCATTTCGTGGAATTACCACAGGTCTTACTGGTTAATAAATAATATATCTATAAATCTACAGGTTTCATGTGTACCAACAACAAACACTATGAATGATATAACTGTTATGCTCATTTGACAATATGACCACCGAAGCTGAATAATTCGCGTCCGAACTTCTTAAAGCCGTCCGACCAATATAAGACAGGAAAATTAAACGAATCTCATTTTAATATTTATTTTATTTATTTTATTTCAAATAAGAAAATTGTTTTGGATTATGGGTGGTTATAAAATGGCGGTTTTTATGTTTAATGTGTCTTTTTAAATAAAATAGAGAATCTCGAATGTCGTAAATGCCAAATAAAAACATTAGAAAAATAAAAATAAATGGATGGGAAAATGGCGAATGTAATTGAATCCGTTTTAAAAAAACTACATTACGAAATTCGAGTAAAGAAAAATGTCAGCCATTTGTATTTCGATTGTTGCGTCTTTATCTGTTTAATACAAAGGCGGGAATCACTGAAATATTAGAAGTAATGAACATAACAAATGAAGATTTATTGCAAGAAAAATAAGAAAAAAAAGGAGGGGGAGAAAAAAACATAAGTAAGAAGAAAAATAAAATGAAGAAGTAAAGAAAACGAGAAAGAATGGAGAAACGAAGAGAAAATAGAATAGCGTGAATAAAATACAAAAAAGAATTAAATTAAATAAAGCACAGAAGAAACTTTACTACTAGCAGGACTCGTTAACTGGCGTTACCCGGTGGTAGAATGCCACCTCCCTCCGCGTAATAGAATTAAGATACGGCTGTTGTTGATGTCGTAGCCGAACCACCAACGCCCTCATGTTATAATCGGCTTTCCGGCTGGAAACCTCCAACCTTCCTAGGTTAAGAACGGCTTTCGGAATGGACACCCCATTTTGTAAGTGAGGTTATTTTTGTAAAAGAAAAATTGTATCAGTATTTTTTTCCTTATTGGGTTGATTATGAACAGCTCGGTGATTTTCCTTTCCCTGATCGAACCTCGTGATTCTAGTGTGATTAGGGGAGGGTCAATAGACGGTTTCAATAGGATCTTCTTCTTTCTGAGGCAGCTCTTTTTCGTCCTCAGGCATACGTTTGCGTATGTTTAGATGATTTTTGTATGTAAATCTTTGGTCTCTGGATTATATAGATCATTATTCTGACCCTTTGTATTACTTTTACCATTTCCAAAAACGAAACGTTATTTTTAAAATGCTTCAAGTACACTTTCTCTCCAAGATTGTATTGATACCATAGTGGTTTTCCTATGTGTGCTTTCTCTTGAAAGCAACTTCTCAAATACTGATCTGATTATACGGCAAAACATAGCATTGCTGTATAGTTGAAGAAACCGCTTTAGATGTTTACCGTGAGTGATCTATAAACCTTCTTTAATGTATTTTATAGACTGTCCACAAAGTGTTCTGCTTGACCGTTACTACTCGGATGATATGGTGGAGTTGTAAAATATTTTACCTGATATGTCTCGCACAATTTTTGGGAAGTCCAAAGAAGTGATTTGAGTTGCATTATTACTTATCAGACCATCAACAACACAAAATGAGTGAACATTTCATGGAAGAAATCAATGGTTAAAGATGTGGTGGATTTCCTGCATTCTAGCATTTCTGGCCATTTGGAATAACTATGTACCACTATCAAGTAATAGAATCCATTCAGTGGTCCTGCAAAGTTTATATGTATCCTGGATCATGTTTGTTCGAATTTTGGTCAGGTTTTCTGGATAATGCTTGGTGCCTTTGAAGACAAAACACATGTGCTTTGTTTGCATGCTATAACCATATTAGTTATATCTTTGTAAAGCTATGCATCAGGAATTTAATTGTTCTTGTGCCAGGACGACCCATATAGATGGGGTTTTTTTGCAGCGTTTTTCGGAGCATTCAAAATCTGCTGTAACACGGATATCCCCGAATATATTTTTCACATAGACCGTGGTGAAGCCCACTGACTGTATTTTATTTTCTATAGATTATTCATGTTTTAATCTGTCAGGCTTCTGCTCGATTTTTTCCAGCAACGCAAATGGGAAGTTGTTCTTTCTTTTTAAAGGTGGCTGTACATTGTGCTTTAATCTTAATCTAGCGGCCATGTGTGTACATTTTTCTAAGTCCCTATATTCATTATTTTAAATTCGAGATTAACGTCTTCGTTTCTGCTGGCATTAATTCTGTTTTTCTGCAAAGTGTAGATATCGGCAGGTTCCAAAAATAAAGTTCATTCATCCATTCTGACCCGTATAGGTTAGTGCTATTTCTTAATACATAAGCTTTTAATGTTTTTTCGTTTTCCCAAATAATGTGACCTTCTCTAAAATTTTTACTTTCGAAGTTACTTTGCGTACCGTCAATGACATTTTCTGTTTTACGTGTGATCAGCATTGTGAGTTTATTCAATTTCTTCCAAGTAGTTAAATTTACTATCGAAAAGTCTGAACCCGAATCGAGTTGCATTTTTATTTATTTATCACGAATTTTTATAGTCACATGTTTTCTTAACCCTTCCCCGATATTTTCAGTTTTCTTAGTTATGTTTACTCTCCGCCAGACACACTCGGTTGTATTTAATTTAATCTCTGAAATGATAAGTTTTGTGTCCTAATTTTTACATAAAAAAACATTTTCTTGATTAATATTGAGAGTCCTTTATCAAATGCAAATACCACATCGATTACACAGGGACAATTTTTTTTGTCTTCAAAGTTTTTCTTAGTTATGGGTCGGTATGTTTGCCGCTTTTCCTTAACTTTTATTTTATTTTTTTTACATGTTTTATAGATTGTCTGCGTGTTTTTTTTTCAATCTGCACGACTCCAGTTTCGATATCCATCTAATCCTTTTAAATAATTTTTATTTTCCGGCAGTCTTCTGCTAACTTTTGTAGGGATAGGTTTGGCGTCCTAATTTCCACATGTCGGCCAGAATCAGTATTTGCGCAAATACTAAGCATTTAAAATTGTCTGCACTGAGGTCGGCGTCTTTGAATTCGTTGCAATGTTTATTTACCATGACTGCGTATGTTGCGAAATTGTCATTCTCCTGCAAATTCAGACATGACCAATGTTTATGAATAAAGACACTATCGGGTTAAACAATTCTCTAATAAGTTCCACTGTTTCGACGGAAATAAAGTTGGAATGTCGACGGGCGGCCAAATTATTTCTACAGGTCAAAGTGTGTTTCCTCTAGGGCATTGGATCTTTAGTCCTGCCATTCCACTCGTACGCAACATCATGCCGTTTTAAGAAGAAAAATAGAAATCATTAAACAGCTCGGTGCTTGTTGATATAGAGCCGACAGATCGGTTTTGACATGTCGTTGTAAACAAAAACAATAGTACCTACTCAATTGATTGGCCAAAAATAGCAATATATCTAAAACTATCGAAATTTCATTGAGTAAAAATTTATTAATAGTTTAAATTAGTTTGTTTTTTTTACAGAAAAATGGGTAAAATTGCATTTTTTCATTAGATATTATATAGTAGACAGTATAAGTCTACACAGGGGACATAACCTGGAACAAATATTTTAAATTATTTGTTCATGGTTGCAATATTTATTATCTATAACGATATACTTTTTGAAAGAAAATACACAATAGCATATTCTACTCCATGAATAATTATAATTCTTGGATATATTACTATTTTCGACATGATATTTAAGTACGTGATATTGTTTGTGCTTAAAACGATATATATTTTTAAAGATCGATCTGCCGAATCTATCTTAACAGGCAGCAAGTCGTCATCCATTCATCGCATTAAAGATCGATTTTTAGTGTCATTTGTCTTTGATAGTTGTTGACTAATTATTAAAAGAATAAAAAAAAATGTCATCCGATACGAAGAAATGGCAAATTGTCACGGTGTCCAACAGCGTCGAATAGTAATCGTTGTTAAACAGGAATTTTAGCGAAGAGAGACATCCAAACATGATGCAGTCGAGCTGGTTATTTTAATCAAAAACGGTCTTTTTCACAACTGGACGCCTCCGTGACAAGGCAATAAATTATTCAATTCTTTAGCTCGACAAATGATTAATTTAATTGCAAGGGAAAGAAACAAAAGAAAAGAAGAAAAAAAGAGTGATCGAATGTTTATTTAATTTCTTCTATTTTTTTCTAATTCAATTTCAACTTGCTGACAGCTTAGGTCGTCCTCGTGTTAGCATTTCAGAAGAAAAAAATACTGAAAATGGATTACTGGAAACCACACCTACTCATCCAGCGCAGACGCGACTTGCTGGGGTAGTTGAACATCACTTAGTACTCTTACATTTTCATTTCTAAGCAGCTTAAGAACAGTAGAAATGAGTAATAACTAATAATGCCTGATAAATATAATAACTAATAATGCCTGATAAATATAATAACTAATAATGCCTGATAAATATAACCTGTAAGATATTACTTGCAAAATCCAATTAGGTTTTGAAGTACCTATTTACAATGCCTCCCCACGGGACAGAGTAAGACACCAGGGCCAGTTTTTAACGTGGAGAAACACAGTACAAAACTGTCAAAATAATTTTTATTTAATCGTACTTATTATACATAAACACACACACGAACACAAACAAACGCACACACATACACACACACACACAGGGCAAGATCAAAGTGTAGTATCTGTTCTTCAGATGCTGCACTTCTATTTCTTCTTCTCTTTCGGTGGAAGAGAAATCCTTCACGACTGAGAAATTTTTTATTTTTGTACCTTTTCTCCACGTTAAAACGACCCTGGTGTCTAACTCTGTCCCGTGGGGAGGCATAGTAAATAGGTACAATAGGGCAACAAGAGTATGAAATTTTCCGTTTAGGTGTCATCAATCAAAATCAAAATTACCCACTCCATAGAAAATAAACACCCTACAAACCGTTAAAATAAATTACCACGCAGCAACAATACACCCCGTATTTAACCATAATACATATACCCCTGAATCTCAATACTATGCTAAAGACCATATATATTCTTATATGTCATACTATATATAACAAGCTTCTCCTTATTTATTTAGAATTCAATAAATCTTCCCCCAACATTCTATAATTCCTCTAATCTCTTTCGTCCCCAATGAACCTTACGCTAGACGCCGCATCTTCCCCATGCTACCTAGCACCTTCTGTACTCTTCTGATGAGAAGCATTAGGCTTCTAAATGTCCTGATATAAAGAGTCCCTTCTATCCCTCAAATTTTGCCTGTATTCTATTATTAAATAAATGATCCATTCTATATCTACCAATATATAGTTTTGTGTCTTCATTTCATACTCTTGTCCTATTGTATAAGCTCCAACAATTATTGTTGAGCTTGGCATTATAAGGATAAGGCTCCTTTGTTGAATTTAACTTTCTATTTTCCTTTTAAATTAAGCTATATATATATATATATATATATATATATATATATATATATATATACACGCATTAGGTGCGCTTGAAGGCCAAATGACAACGCAATCTTAGAAAAATAACCAACTATTTTACTTTATAATTTTAATATATTTCGGAGCCAAACCTAATCTTTAGTATTGTATTTTTTTCTTTTTTTTTTCTTTTTGTTCTCTTCTTTTTACTTGCTATGTTGTAAGGTTGAAGAAAAGTTTGTAAAGATCCGCGCATTGTCTCTCAGCGGTTGTATTTTGAGATGTTGTAACTGTGCGTTGGCAATTCGAGATTAACCATTTTGAGTTCGATTATAGAAACTTTGATTTAATTTGAATAAAATAAAATACGCATCAAGTGCGCTTGAAAGCCAAATCACAACGCAATATTAGGAAAATAAACAAATATTTTACTTGTTTGAAATTTATAATTTAAATATATTCAATCGCCTCTTTCATTAATCAATGTCTAGCCAATATTTACCAATAACTATCACAATGTTGTTGCAGTTACCACCACATACATACACTACTCTTATCATCAGGTGCTGACTTGTTCCAAATGATGAGTTTCCTAGAAATTACACCAATATTGATTTTTAGCTCATTGTGATGTTTCTGTTCTTCTATATAGGCCTAATTGTTCAGGTGATACTGTTGTTTTCACAATTCTTCGACTTGCGTACCTTAAAATTGAAAAAGAAATCGATTATATACATACTAGCAGTTGTATCCGGCGTTGCCCTGTATTAAACGAAACAGTTAATCCCTTAACAATGATATAAAAATAGAAAGAAACCGAGGCATGTGCATACGAGTAGCATATTTTTCTAAACAGTTCATTTATTTGTGAGCAAAAAAATACTCCAGCTGAGATTGAAGACAAAACGTAAAGGCAGTGGTTCAATTACGATATGCATTAGGCCAGCTAGACACGTTATTGAAAAAAAGTGTCTTCAAACCTACTTAATCTTTACATAAGGAAGCTGTCACGTGAAAGATTAGCGCATGCGCAGTTGTGAAACTGTTGACAACCAGATAAAAATCTGATGACCGACAAGTACCAATTTTCTCAATTTTAATCCGTTAGAAAAATTTTTAAAGGATGAAAACTGGTTAAAAAGTTTTCCACATATCTGAATATTCTATATAACAAGTTTCATGCCTATAATTCGCTAAGTGTATAGGTTGAGAGTTGCCCTTACACACACGCATCCTCACTTTTATTATTAAACGTTGATGGGTATTTTATACAAACCTGCCTATGGTACTATTGAAGCAGAATATCTTTATTTAACTTTATTATTTTTTAAACGTCATCGTATCTTTCCACCATCGATGCCAGAGGTGCACCGAAACAGCTCTTTATTTTATATATATTGCACCGTCTGACTTTCACCTCTTCCTAGCCATGAAGTTGTTTTTGAAAGGAAAGCGTTTCCCAGATGATGCAGCCTTGATTTCTGAAGCCACGTCGTGGTTGGAGGACCAACCTGGGGTGTTCTACAAAAACGGTCTCCCGAGCTGCATACAACGATGGGAGAAATGCATAACTCTGGGTGGTTCCTAGGTAGAGAAAGACTAATAACTGTGCCAAGTGTCGTTGCTCTACTGCTATGGGAAGTGGTTCAGGGGCATTACTTATTGAACGCCATTCGTACGTCGAAATGGGAAAATGAAAAGGAAGAGAAAAACGAGAAGTCTGTCCGAAGTCTACGACTAAAAAATTCCCCGAAGGAATTTGAAAGTCGAAACAAATGAAAATGCCGGATGTTATTACTGACTTTTAGTAAACTGGCTGGACGCCCGGCGTTGCTTGTTCGTAGAATACGCTTAAACACGATATTTTAATTCATGCAGATTGCGCATGCATTATTATAGAATCAATCCTCTATTGATTATTATATATTACGAGGAATTTATTTGCTCGGTTGAATAATTTGCAAAAATAATAAATACAATATAAAATGTCAGCTGATATTTGTGATTGACGATGAATGCCCTGGAAGGGCACTTCTGATTAATGATTAGTTTTAAAATATTCAATCGAAGAAATGATTTGCGATGATTTAAAATGGTGCCTCTTCTTTTATCGTAAATTAAATTCATTAATAAAAATAAAATTCTCTACCACTGAGCTATATTTCCACACCTCAACAATTTGTTTTTTAGAAGACATGATTTGTTTAGATTTTATTATCTCCCTTGTATAAAATAGTACGCCGTAAAAAAGCATTTTTAAAGATTCGAAGGAAAGACTATATATCGTATAGATTTTTTTTTTCGATTTTCGATACTTATCGGATGCATTTCTGTACAAAACATATCTAAGAACACTGCCAGACATATAAATTAGCTTTGTGTGAATTTGCAAATAATAGGTTCAACCGTTTTGGAACATGTGAGGAAGGAACTCAAAATAGGGACTTTTACATAATAGTAGGGTTAGAGATAGGGATTCTAAAAGAATTGCCGAGTGTTGGCTTGGATTGAATTTTTTTTTAAAATTACATTTTCACCCCAAACAAGGCGCGTTGCCACTTTGTTGTAGGGGGCTACTATAAAGGGCAGAGGCATCAGGTGTACTGTGTAGGAAGTTGTGCAGCAAGCTGTTGGTTCACGTTACACTTGAACTTCTGCATGTCAGTACAGTTGGGAAGCAGGGAACCGGAAGGGAATTCCAAAGTCTAGCTGTCCTGGGGAAGAAACTTCTGGAGTAGAAGGCTCTCTTACATCTAGGGGTCTCTGCTGTGTAGGGGTGGGATGTAGCTGCTTGCCGGTTTTGTTGGGGGAATTTACGTGGAGGGGATACAAGTGATTCAGTTCGTCAGAGCATTCACCGTTAAAGTACTTGTAGAACAGACAGAGGGATGCAACGTTTCGTCGAGGAACAGAGGCTGAAGTTTAGATGACAGTTCAGGGCCTATGAGATTGGCGACTCTCTTTTGAACTTTGTCTAGGAGCGAGAGACTAGCAGCAGATGCGCCAGCCCAAATATGACAACAATACTCCATACATGGGCGAATGGTACCTTATAGAGGTATAGGATACTTTCTGGCGTTAGTATCTTTGTAGCATGGTAGAGAGAACCCACCTTCTTCGCAGCGGTCCTGGCGATACTCTCAATGTAATTGTTCCAACTCGTGTTTCCTGTGAGTGTTAGGCCGAAAAATACGAGGCTAACAACATATGTTTCGTTTTTGTTCTTACTGTCTCATCCTTTCGTTTGCAACCTGAATACAGTAGAAAAAAAAACGAAATATTGAACAACTATCTTTGTAAATTACACATGTACGCATACAAATTTATAAACGTGCTATTTTACTTGCTTACTTAAATATCTGAGGTTAAATATTTAAATTAAGGTGAACGTATTTCGGCTCAAACAAAAAATTATTGATCGAAATAAGCACCATCAGAATCAACAAAATTTTCCCAACGCAAAAAAAAAAGTGTATTTCAGTCTGCAACGTAAAAATCATGCGTTCTGGTGGCGATGAAGTGGTTAAAGGTGTTTTTGATATCGCTTATTTTTTTAAGCATTTTTCAGGCAGAAAGTTGTTGAGATGCTTGAAAAGTAGAAGTCGGTAAGTCAGAAGAATAGAAAGTACTCCGTAACCCAATTTGTTCAACATCTCCAAGTGCGTTTTGCAATATTCAGTCGGCCATCGTCGTGGAAGAGGATAATGCATTTTTAGTTGACTAATGCTGGGTATTGCTGTCTTAGTTTCTGATGCATTTCATCCATTTGCTGACAATAATGCTTCGCCGTATTGGTTTCGCTAGCATTAAAAAAACTATAATGGATGAGATGGTTGCAGACCACCAAACAGTCAGCATGACCTTCTTTTAGTGTAACTCTGGCCTCTGTAAGTGTCGTGTAGCATCGTCGGCGTCTACCCACTGAGCTGAGCGTCGCCGTTTGTCGTAAAGAACCCACTTTTCATTGCAAGTCACAAACCGGTTTAGAAACGGGTCGTTCTTGTTAGGTAACAACGGAAGATGACGCTTTATAATGGCGTTTCTTTTTGATTGACGTTCAATTCGTCAGCCACTTATTAATCAAGTTTTGTCCAACCAATCTCTCTTGTGGTTTAAAATCGTCGTATACGTTGCGTCAAATTCAGAAGCAATTAATTGATCATTGTCAACATCCGATGACTGACAATTACGCTCATCATCTTTAAAACTCTCGTCGCCGCCACGAATTTCTTAAACCACAGTTATGCGGTGCGTTCAGTTAGGAGTAAACACCCCCGAAAGCCGAAATATGAGGAGGTTGGGAGCGTTTATTCCGAAATAGGTTTTTAATATGTGTATGTCGAGGGGTTTCGGTGGGTAGTGTCTTAAAATATAGCCATTTTTTTAAGTAAGAAAAATTATTTTTTGTACTCATGCACTTATCTTAGCGCGCTGAAATAACACCGTAATTATTTAGAAATACATTATAAACAGGAGTAGCGTAGGTTTTTTTTGTAATTATAGTGTACTTCCACCTTACAATTTAATAAAAGAGATATTGTAAAGTTAATTTAATTTAAGAAGACTATGTTACACAACACATTTTGTTAATTTTTTATTCACTAAATGATTTCAAGTGCAGTGTATTTAGATGAAAATGTTAAAAAAATTGTCTATTTAAAAGAAATTAGCAGTGAACGTTTTTTTCTCTATTTAGACAGAGTTTTTATATGAAAAGGACGACTGATACAAACAACAAACGCTTCGTTGATATCACAAGTTTTTCAAGCCGCTTTTCGGCCGAGCTTGAATTGAAATTAGAAAATTGTGTGAATTTGTTTTTTCCCCCATCTTGCATTCAAGGTTCTGCAAGAAAGGCATGATGGTTTTAAAACGATTGTACTTTAAACGATTGAATAGGTTGAAATGATATACGAAGTAGAGGTGCAATAACGAAAACGTATTTAAAAATATATAATTTGAAATGAAAATTTAAAAAATTCCGCAAGAACTTTCTTGTCAACGTAATAGAATTTCGTAGAGATTTATGACAAGTAAGATTTTCTACCGCGCAGTTACGTATACATATGATCTGGTTATGGATTTAGGAAAATAAGCACCCTCCTATCTGCACAGACATATGGCAGCTTGATTTCCAATGTATTTCCAAGAAAATGTTTTATACATAAGTTCGAGTTCATCAAAATAGAATGCATTTGGAGTTTTAAGGGATTCACGCCCACATAACGCATTTAAAGTCCATTAAGGTATTCTGAAATACTGATATTGTCTTGTTGAGTATTACACAAAAATACAATTTTCCATTTTGTACAGAATATCTAACCATTTTTAAACAGGAAACACACAAAGCACAAACAAACATAACTTGTTTCTCAATGTGTCCTTTAATCCATTAATATGTGCACGGATATATATATATATATATATATATATATATATATATATATATATATATATATATATATAGCCAGTAGAGTGTAGTGTCTTAGAAGTACATCCAATGAAACAATATGTGTCTACCAAAGAGTGCTCAATGAGTGAACAGAGCAGGTATATAAAATTTATTTAATACTAATATTGATGGCTACATATGAGCATACATGTTTCTGTAATCACCCGCCTTGGGGGATAACGTCTTCAGGCAAAGAATTATCGTCGAGAACACGATAATTCTTGGGTTGAAGACGTAATCCCCCAACGCGGGTGATTACAGAAAAATGTATGCACATATGTAGCCATCAATGTTTGTATAAATAAATTTAATATATATATTTATATATATATATATATATATGTCTATATATATATATTTAATTATTATAGTAAAAAAAATATTATAACAGGCCTTTAAGAAATGTGTTTCTTATCGTTGAGCACTCTCAGTTGAATTAAAGTCGGCCAATTTAGCTCTTATGTATAGATCATCGTATAACGATTAGCTGACTGTCGGACTGACGAAAATGAACATTTAAAACTACAATGTTTAAATTCCACATTATTTCACGCGGTTAATGTTAGCCGAATTGATACGGTCTTCGCTAATCGAGCCAGAGATGTCATGTGTTGCGGGGTTCGAATCGTTCGACTAGTGTTAATCGTGGCACCCTGCACTGAAGGTTCCCGAAAGGGTGAAACACTAGTGTCTGTAGGTATTTAATTGTTATAGTAAAAAACCTTATATATATATATATATATATATATATATATATATATATATATATATGTATATATATATATATATATATTCAATCACATCTAAATTCATCAGAAGAAATACCAACAATCAATATCAAAAGGAAATAAAGTGCGATTTGACATGATTGAAAAATTAGAAGAGAAGCTGAAAATACCTTATGTTCCCATTATGCCATTTTAAATAATAATTGAGTGATTGATTTTGCGCTGCAGGGCATATGCTGTCAAGAATTGTAAATGTCAACTGAATTAAAAGATTTAAATTAAAAGACGGTAAGCATCATGAATTTTGGAATGTTGTCTGTCATTTTTTCACTACATTACTCTGTAATTACATTGAGCTCCTTAAATAAAGATTGGTGTATATTATAAGAAATATATTTCTACAGATATATATATATATATATATATATATATATATATATATATGTATATAATTTCGAAAATTCTGAAAACAAATTTATTATTCTACAAGTAATACAAAACTTTAAACATTTTTCCCTAATTAATATGGATTGCATAATGGAATATCCTTTTTTAATCTTGGCTTCTTTTGGGCTTTTCATACAAGCTTTTTATTCTCAATGTATGTGCTTAATAGCAAAATTTATGACTTCCTATAAACATTATTTTGTTAAAAACATTTCCTCTGATGAGATGAGGCATTTATTGAAAATCCATGGATTAGGAAAAAAAACTTGAAAGTTTTTGTGTTTCTTGTCGAATAATAAATTTGTTGTAACTTTTTTATATTTAATTCCAAAATTTCCTTTGTAATACTGTTCTATCTCACATATTGAGGTTCTTTATCTGATTGGGATTGTTTTGATACTATTTATACTGATATTTATATGGACTTAAAGTTTACAGAATTATTAGGCTGAAAGTATTCGAAAATTTCAGTTATATATATATATATATATATATATATATATATATATATATATATATGCATATGCAAATTGTAGCACCTGTTAGCTTTCCTCTAATATACTGGAGGGTTGTCATATATATATATATATATATATATATATATATATATATATATATATATATATATATAACATTTGAATAATACTGGGCACAGTGCCATTATTATAATTGCTGATGTACTTTTTTATTAATAGAAGAAAGTTGGACTTTTAATAATTAATAATTTTTTTTAATGGAGAGTAGACAATGCATTATGGATGCGTTATCGGCAGCGCCCCTTACTCTCGCTTCTCTTTATTTGTCCCTCAGTCCTCATTTTTTAAATGAGTGATTTTTCTGACAAAGGGAGAAGAAAAAGGTTGGCAGTATTTAGCGCGAACAGTCGGCAGAGATGGCGGACATTTTCTTTTTCTATGTCAATTCTTGTAGCCATGTCACTAGTAAGGGCGCTGGAGGTAAACGTTTTATTCTGGGCTGACGTTATCCGCCTGATATTCAGGGACCCGAACCTTGGATTAACCACTGAGGAGGCTGTTCTATCAGCAGGTGCAAAGTACTGGGGATGCTGTATTACAATTTGGTGAATGGATTCTGGACCGGGCAGTAGCTTCTGGTGGGGCCTCTCGATGCCATATTAGTGGGTAATTGTTACGGCTTTACCTTATCATGTTCTACAAAAAAAAATTTTTCGTTTTTTTTTTCTCTTAGTTTCCCCTCTCTGCCCTGCTCTAAGCAAATCTAACGACCTAGTCCACAAATTCCAAAATTCCATCATGACAAGTTACAAGAAAAAATATACGATTAAACCCGGATCTCCAACTTCCAACGTAGACCCCCGCTACTATGTCTCCTTCTCCAACATCAGGGGTCTACGTTCTAAACTTCTAGAGGTTGAAACCCAATTACAGGAGACTAAACCAGACCTTTTATTTTTAAGTGAAACTGGAATTTTACAGACTATTTCCCTAAATGAGTTCTAAATTAAAGGATACTCTAACTTAATTATAAATCTGACCCCCAACATCGCCATAGGTATAGAATATGTGCCTATATTAAAGATGGTTTTCCATGTGGTAGAGACATCTCCAGAGAAGATTCTACCTTACCCTATATGTGCTTCCGGGTTGCTAAAACTACTGCATTTATATTTACTCTCTATCGCCCCCACAACAGCGGAGTCACTATCTTTAAAAGCATATCTGAGAAAATTGACCAAGTCCTATCTATTTTTCAGCTAACATTCACGTATGTGGAGACTTCAATGTTCACAACGTGGAATGGTTGACCTACTCAAACAAGACCGATGATGAGGGGATTGTCTGTTATGATTTCTCCATTGCTTATAACCTCACTCAGATTGTTCAGGAACCCACCCGTGTGCCCGACAATGACGGCCAGTATGCGAGTCTACGAGACCTTTTTCTCACAACTTGCCCTGGACATGTTCAGTTTGTGTTCTGTCTCCTCTTGGATCTTCCGACCACTCTGTTGTATCATTTAAGATAAAAATGAAATTTAATAGGTCCCCATCGTACAGTATATCGATACACCCGGGACAGCTTCCGTACATTTATATCGGATTTACCTCTGCGTTCCATGTTTAAAAAGGAGGTGCTCTCTATAGTATGAGACCTGACGGAATGATTAATTGTAAGTATAGGCCGTCTTATACCCTCGAAAAAGTTCTAACAAAAACCTAACAGCCAGCCATGGTTCTCTCCAGAATGTGCTGCTGCCATTGCGCACGGAAATCACTTTTTCCACTGCTTCCAACGTAATAAATTGTATGAAAACTAAAGCCGCTTTCGGGACTGCGAGCAACCATTGTAAGAAAGTAATAAAGAATGCAAGAGAGCTGTATGCTCAGTCCATCAAGTCGAAAGTAGCTGAGCAGCGGCTTGGTTCCCACCAGTTTTGGCAAATAGTAAACAGAATCCTGAACAGAAGCGTGTGTTCTATGCAAACCATCATCAATGGACATGGGCCAATCTCGTCAGCATCAGACAAAGCCAAACTTCTCGCCAAGAACTTTGCAGCTAATTCTACCCTTTGCGACCAAGGCCACCAATCTGCAATATTTCCTCCTGTATCAGAAAACACGCTACATATATCTGTAGTGTGATGTTGCCAAGCTTATCAAAAACCTTAATTCCAGTAAAGCAACTGGCCCTGATGGTATACCAATTATAGTACCCAAAAAACTTCAACCAGATCTAGCGTCTATACTTAGAGAACTGTTTAAACGCTATCTTAAAAAGAATTGCTTCTTATCACCCTCAAAATCTCATCAGTATGCCCTGTATTTAAGAATTCAGGTGATCGCTCATCCCCTCTCAGTACCGACCAATAAGTCTCCTGTGCGTCATGAGTAAGTTGCTGGAATCTTTGTTAAATACAGAAGTAATAAACCATCTCAGCAAAGTAACCTTCTTAGTGACACACAATATGGTTTACGTTCTGCTAGATCTGCAGCAGATGTGCTTACAGTTATATCTCATAGGATTAGCGAATCTCTCGACGGAGGCAACATTTCGAGGGCAATTGCTCTTGACATATCAAAGGCCTTTGATGGGGTATGGCATAAAGGTTTACTTCACAAGATCTCTAGCTACGGTATACCTGGTAATGGCTTCTCAATTATTAAATCATTTCTTTCTGATAAGTTTATAAGAGTAGTAGTTGATGGGCAACAATCAGAAGCTCAGCGTATTATTGCTGGAGTCCCTCAGGGGTCCATCCTGCCCCCAACTCCTTTCCTGATCTACATTAATGATCTTCTAAATCACATTGTTACATCGTTTGTAGACATTTATGCTGATGACACTACCATTTATGATAGCACACCTAAGAAAGTACACGACGAAGTTCTCTCCGATTCTCTCTCCTCTGATCTTGAGCACGTGGTACAATTGGGAAAGGAGTGGCTGGTTACTTTTAATGCATCTAAAATCAAGCTTCTATCTTTACATCATCAACGTTCGGATCCACATCTAGCCTCAATTGAAATGAATGGCTCTCGTCTTGAGGAGGCCTCATGTTTTGCCAAGCTTCTGGGTTTAACCATTACTCATGATTTTAAATGGAACTCCGACATCAAATATGTTGCCAAGGCCGCTGGAAAAATGGTGGCATCCTTTTATCGATCCAGTAGATATCTCACTGCTAATGCAATTCTCTATCTATATAAGAGCCAGGTACGTTCACGGATGGAATACTGTTGTCAATACTGGGCAGGAGCTGCTAGAAAGGACTTGTCCTGCCTTGATAGAGTTCAAAATAGACTTCGTAGTCTCGTAGATGTCCTTTTCTCTTCCCTCAACCTCTATCTCACAGAAGAGATGTTGCGAGCTTGTCTCTGATGTATCGTTATTTTCATGGAAAGTGTTGGACTGAGCTTCAGTCTACGGTCCCCCCTCGCCAAACTTTCACAAGAAACACTCGTTTAGCTGAAAACACTATTAATAATTCCCCTCACTGTTTATCTGTGCCTAAACCTAAACGTAGACTCCATGAACAAAGCTTCTTTCTTAGAACTGAACGCCTGTGGAATTATCTTCCGTTTTCCTGCTTTCCAGCTGACAACAATATTATTGTCTTCAAGTCTAACGTAAACAAGTTCTTGAAGAGCCGTTCCATTTGTTAACAAATTTACCGAATTCCCATTTACTAACGATTACTATATTGCCCAATTTCTACTGTACACTATTTAATCCTTATCCCCGAATGGTCTCTGGGCCTTGATAAGTGGTGATGCCTATGTTAAAAAAAAATTGAACACGACAGAGTATTTTTTCCCAATTTTTAAAAATATCTTTTCCGTTCGCTGAGCGTTTTTTTTTTTTATTTCGGCTGGCATTTTGTATAAAAGGTCGCCCAAAATTTGAAATTTCTGAAACGCTTTCTATCGGTACATCAGAACGTTGTCATGGACGATTGTTGTTATCGTTTTCTTTTTCTCTTCCTTGGAGGCTTGATGTATTTATATATTTTTTATTGGTTATAAAATGTGGGTGCAGGAAAGGTTTCGGCGAATTATTTGATTTTTAATTTCGTTTTTCTCATTTTATAGTAAATTCATGTAGTATCTTGTTAGTTATTAAATACTGCCAGTTATTAGTCCCGGTGTTTATATATATATATATATATATATATATATATATATATATATATATATATATATTAGACCTGGAGTCTAAAGAGCAGAGTTGCCTTTAACGTACTAGTACATGTATTAATACTATAAAAGAAAACCGTGTAGATATATAATAAGTTCAATGGGTATAGATATCCTAGAGCTATTTTAATGTTTAAGTAAACGATTCATAGTTTTGAATTAAAAATCAGTTTATAAAAGGAAAACGAACAAAATCCATTAGATTGTACGATCGTTTCAGAAGTATGGACAATAATTTGACGAAATTTTTGTCCTTTCAAAATTAATGTCCCATCATCAGTAAAAATAGGGGAGGGAGCAGTTAAAGACACCAAAAGAAAACTAACATTTTAGTCGTGTGTAAGGCAGATATTCCTGGAAATATTTAAAAATAAAATTAAATTAAAAGAAAAGAAAAGAAAAGAAAAACTTAGTTATTAATTTTATGTTGATGAATAAATAAATTAAATAAAGTAAAATAGAAAATTATGAATAAGATCAAAAGAAAATATTTCTTATAATATGTATATATATATATGTTTGGACACATTTATTCCTTTAACGATTGAGTTTGAAATATAATTTAGGCCGTCTATGGTAATTTCTTAGTCAGTTACACTTATTCTCTTACGGGGAAATTTGATACATAATCTGTGACAATTTATCTAGTAATGTCATTTTCATTACTCTATTACACATATTACTAAGTCTGTTACGTTAAAGTTTCAAATATTTTTTCGACTGTCTGTAACAAGTCATTTATTAAAGTAACGTGCTCTGTTGCTGTCAGTAAATTGCAACTCATGTACATAAATAGACATAAAGACCGGAAGGAAGGAGAGAAGAAAAGAAAAGAAACAGGAAACGACGCGTGACAATTGTAAAGTTACGCTCTACAGGCATGCGAGTCTCTTCCTATTACCCCTTAGAAAAGGAATCCAGCCGACCTGGAACTATTGTCTAGGGCAGTATATTCAGAACAAGCTGATCCCGTGTACGGTGAGTCAACTGTGTTTTGTAACATATATTGAGAGCCAGCTGTGTCTGGTACGATGTATAGAACATCAGATGTGTCTGATACCATGTATGGAAAAGCAACTGTATTTAGTGTTTTATACTGTGACCCAGCTGTCTCTGGTGGTATGTCCAGTAATCTAGCCAACATTTATATTAGTCTGTTACGTTTTATTTTTAAAATTTTCTGTCGATCAGTTACGATTTATTCATTAATAACGTTTTTCTTAGTTTGTTCAGTTTAATTTTAAATTATATTATGATCGCTGAAATTTCCTATTAAGTGTATCTGTACTAAGTTGTTCTATTACTTTATAAGAGTCAGCCAAACGAAAGTTATTTCGTAAATAACTTTGTTTTTAGTACAATAGAATATTGGTTCACGGCGGTAATTGTTTAAATTTACCGATTCTCGGCTGCCACCAGAATCGGTGCACTTAGTCGTATATGTCCCTGTTGTTATTCCGGTAACGATTTCTCGTTCCGACGGTCTAAAGCAGTTTGTTCGGCATTTACGCCGGCAAATACCGCCTTTAAACGGCATCTATAAGCGATGGTAACGAATGGCGTGCGACAACCTGGCACGTGCAGAACTTGGGAATGACTGACTTAAATCGACTATAAGATTTTCTTTGGCCTTTTCCTTATGATTTGTAAACTTTCTCTGTGTAAGCCGATGTGACCGCAATTTGGTAGCGTTTTAATATGGACATAAGATCGAATAAGAGAGAGTGTATGAATTAGAAAAATCAGAAAAAAAGGAAGAGTAAGAGAAATACAGATCCAAGCGAGAAAGTAAATAGACACGGAGGACATTAATGTTTAAGAGTTGTAAAAAAAAAAGAAAGCAAAAAAAAGAAAGAAAATAAAACAGAAAGAAAGTAAAAAAGAAAGAAAGTAATAAAAAAGAAAAAATATAGAAAGAAAGAGAGGAAGCGAAATAGAGCAAAACTGAACGATTATGAATATTGTGAGAATGTGTGTATGGGTGAAACAAACAGCAAGAGAGATAGAGAGGGGGAGGGGAGGAAGTAAAGTAGACTATATACTAAGACAGGGAATAGAGATATATAACCGATTCCTTTCTATTACCGAACGCAACGAGCGAATACACATCAAGTGACATTTATATATAGTAAGTGCCCACTTTCAAACTCGATCTTGTGTCACATCCTCCTATTCTTGAGAACTAGATAAAATTATAGACAAAGTTAATTAGCTATGAAAGAAAGATATAGCGAAAATATGCTATGTGTGAACAATAGACGACCGTATGAATAGAGAGGTCAGGAGAGTGTATATATTATTACAAAGTCTTAGAACTGCACGCCTGTGGAATTGTCTTCCGTTTTCCTGCTTTCCGGCTGACTACAATATGGTTGTGTTCAAGTCTAAGGTAAATAAGTTCTTGATGAGCCGTTCCATATAAGTTATTAAATTTACCAAATTTTCATTACTAATGATTACTATATTGACCAACTTCTACTGTACACTCTTTAACCCTTATCCTTGAGTGGCCTCTGGGCCTTGATAATGTGGTGATGCCTTTGTAAAAAAAAAAAAAAAAAGTGAAAAGAAAGAGAAAAAGAAAGCTGAGAAAACCGGAAGTTAATTAAATATTTCTATTTGAGCAACACCTGGAAAAGACACAAGAAAAGATAGATATAGGGGCAAACAAAACGCTCGTAGAAATTATATTTTAAAAAAGATATCCTAGGATGTAGTTTTCTACCGTAACAACCGTTTTCATATATTTCAGTGCTGATGGTACAATGTCAAAAAATATGTGCATGACGGCTTCCTGGCCTAAAATACCCAAAACATTGTAGTGTTTGTTTTGTTTTATTGTGCAAAACTCAATCATGTGCTGTAAAACCTAAAGCTAAGGCAGCAATTAACGTAGATTATAAAGCAAAGTATCTACAATAAGCATGCGAACACACTACTTTATATATATATATATATATATATATATATACGTATATATATATATTCTTCGGAATAGTTTTTATTTAACAATCAGTGGTTATGTAAACGTGAGACCTGACCTCAATAAAGCGACCGATCAAACTTTATGATTCTTTGATTCTACTTGAAGAGATATCTATTTATATACATGTATGTATGCTTATGTGTGTATATGTATATATATATATATGTTTTTATATATATGTATGTGTATATGTATGTATATATGTGTGTGTATGTATATTTGTGTGTATATATACATATGTATGTTGTGTGTGTTTGTATACGTGTGTTCATGTGTATATAAGTATGAATATGCACATATGTCCCACCCCATTTCCTACCACTTACCACTACCTAATCTCCCTAACACTTCGCCCCACTAAAAATAATATAAACTTCTAATGAAAAGTTTTCCACCAGACTTTGAATTATTTCGATGGACCTAAAACAAATTTAAACAAGCACTTGCCTGAATTCGGATATTATATGGCTTGGAAATTATTACCAAACGGATGTAAAGAACGTATAATATGGATTTTACCAAGCAAGTTGGATAAACAAAAACATTCATATCCTTTTTCTACAAATCCTCCTGCTACAGGACTTCAGACAAATGTATTATTTTCACTTTGACTTTCCATGCATCACTGACTTTAGCAAATAGGGTGCATACCTTTATAACTATTTGCTAATATTTTCTCTCCTCTGATGAGATGGTAGACATCGAAACCCTATAGGTTAAGGAGATTAATTTGCTAAAGCATTCTTTGTCTTGCTTAGAATAATAAAAATTCTTTGATATGAAACTCAACCACTTAATTTCATTTCATTGAGAGTTTTTGGAAATTCATTGAATTACAATTTAATATATATATATATATAAATATATATATATATAAATATATATATATTAACAAATATTATTTATTTTAAAATAAACAAAAGATATATATATATATATATATATATATATATTGTGTATAATTAGGCAGCATTTTCTCATTTAGACAAATAGTATTTAATATTGTAGAAAATACAAGAGTATTGCAGAGTGAGAGAAATGTAAATAGGCTAAGAATACTCGAAGCATTGTACATCAAAACAAAGAAGCCTCAAATAAATAATATTAATTATGAGTACAGCCGGAACATTTTGAAATGTTTGGGATAAATGTTTGATAATGTATATATGTTTTTGTATATATAAATGTGTTTAATATCTGTAAAAAAAAAGGTCCGCCCACTTAACTCGTAACAAATTACCACGTGACTAGGAAAAAAGAATATATATATATATATATATATATATATATATATATATATATAAGTAAATTAAAAAACAATCCCTACATTTATTTCTACAATATGCCTGAGGATGATAGAAGTATTTCTGTCGAAAGCGCTCTCGATTATGGATTCAACATATACAATTTCGAGAAAAACTCAAAAAGGACTATTCGGAGATTGGAGAAGATAAAAAAGAAGATTGTAAAACAGAATAATTCCGTGATATTCAATAATATTTGTCTATATATATATATATATATATATATATATATATATATATATATATACAGTTGTGCGCAAAAGTATTCGAGTCCTACTAAAATTGTCTTATTTCTTTGAATGGATACTTCAATAATCTTTAAAACCTTCTTTAACGACTAAGTTCGAATAAACTGTATAGTTTTCAACAAAAAATAATAAAAAGTAATTAGTGCTTGATAATATAAATAAATTTATTTACAAAAATAAAAAAATATGGATGTTGCAAAAGTATTCGACCCCTTTTCATTAATACTTGGTTGAAGCTCCTTTGACCTTGATTACTGCAAGTAAACGTTTCCTATAACATATAACGAGACTTCTACATCTGTCCACTGGAATTTTAAGCCACTCTTCTTGACAGTACTGTTTTAATTCAATCAAATTAGATGGTTTTCTTTTATGTACCGCAATTTTTAAATCATGCCATAAGTGCTCAATCGGATTTGGGTCTGGAGACTGGGAAGGCCATTCTAGAATTTTCACCTTATTATTCTTTAACCATGCCTTAGTGCTCTTTGAAGTGTGTTTAGGATCGTTGTCCTGTTGAAAGGTATACCTCCTTCTATGCCCCAACTGGTTCGCAGACGGAACAAGATTTTCTTTCAGTATGGACTGATATTTTACTGAATCCATTCTTCCATCGATTATGGTTAATCTTCCAGTTCCATTTATACTGAAACAGCCCCACACCATGATTGATCCACCTCCATGCTTAACGGTTGGAACGGTATTCTTCACATTATAAGCAGTATTTTCTTTTCGCCAAACATAGCGTTGCTGGTTGCGTCCAAATAGTTCCACTTTCGTTTCGTCTGACCAAATTATATTATTCCAGTAATCAATAGGCATTTCTAGGAACTTTTTTGCCAAATTTAATCGAGCCTTTTGATGAGCTTTGGAAAGTAAGGGCTTCCTTCTGGCAATACGTCCATGCAATCCGGCAAGATTTAATGCCCTACGAATAGTTGACAAGTGTACATCTGAGCCATCATTGTTCAAATCGTTCTGCACGTCCTTTAGGTTAGATTTAGAGTCTATTGAAACTTGCCTAACAATTTTCCTAGCCCAACGTGTCGTAATTTTTCTTGGACGACCTGATCTTGGAAGACTTGATACAATCCCTTTTACGTTCCATTTTTTGATAATGGACATAATAGTCGACCGTGATATAGAAAAACGTTTGGAATTTTTTATAACCTTCTCCAGACTGGTAGGCATCGATTACTTTCTTTTTAATGTCTTCAGAGTACTCTTTGTTCTTTGTCATAGTTGCAGATTTGTTGACGTTGAAAAAGATTTTTTTTTTACTTGAAACAATTATTCAATCATTAAATATGGCATTGAAGTTCAATTTGAACTGATTTTAGATTCAGTTGAGTCATAAATATTATTTATAGGAAATAAATACAAGGTCAGACTAAAATAATAAACTTGATGACGCTTTTAGTTAAACTTTAAATTAAAGGGGTCGAATATTTTTGCAACATCCATATTTATATTTTTTGTAAATAAATTGATATATATTATTAATCTTGAATTACTTTTCCTCATTTATTGTTGAAAAATATACAATTTATTCATAATTAGCCGTTAAAAGGCGTTATGAAGATTTTTGAAGTATAGATTCAACGAAACAAGAAAATTTTGACAGGGTCGAATATTTTTGCGCACAACTGTATATATATATATATATATATATATATATATATATATATATATATATATATATATATATATATATATATGTATGTATATATTATAAAAACCTACAGACACTGGTGTTTCATCCTTTCGGGAATTATCAGTGCAGGGTGTCAGCATTAACGCCGATCGATATTGTCGAACATTGTAACGAACTCATCTCTGACTCCATTGACAAGGACCAAATCCATTCGGCCACCGTTGACCGTTCAAATTAAAAAATATATATATTTTTAACGTCTGTCAGAGTGATGTAATTATTATATGAAATAAAGAATATGTGTATATATATATATATATATATATATATATATATATATATATATATATACACAAAATAAGTCATCTTTCTCCAAAGAAATCTGGCCTTGATGAAGGGGAGACTAAAACTTGTTGCTATGATTTCAAATGATCTGAAACACCAGTCAGGGAGACTTGATTCCAGATATTTCTGAATTATATTTTATCCCCCATATCGGAAATAAAATCCGATTATGAATATCTGCAGTATCAAATAATCCTCATGTATTAAAACCAAAGAGGTTTTGGGAAATATATGATATTTTGTAATTCATATGCAAAACTAGTCCAACAAATAAGAATGATTGAAGCATTTTATGGCTGTATAAAAGTGTAAAAAAATAGGCCCTGGATTATGGACCATCGCTTAATGTGCGACTATTTAGAACAAATGTCACGTAGCCCACTAGACAATTAAGGTCGATACCTTTCCAACGAGACTTCATTTGTTACATTCTAATAAATTGTCGTTGAGATTTTGGAACTTATAAAATTGCCAAAAAGGTGAAACACACACACACACATACACACACGCACGCACACACACACAATATATATATATATATATATATATATATATATATATATTGTGTATATATATATATATATAATACTGTATGTTGATTGATATACGTGAGTATACAGGGTGGTCGAATAAAAAACGGGCCCCAACTCCAATTAGGCACCGTTTCTCAGTGTTTTGTCCGAACGAAATGAAACTTTGGTCATAACTATATTATATTATATTATATTCAAACATCACATCCAAACATTAGGGTCTTTGGCTTTTTTGTCTCCCTTGACTAGAAAATGCTCAGAAAAACAATTGAATGTCCTTTGGGGTTTTTTTTTGGGGGGGGGGTCACCCTGTATATATATATATATATATATATATATATATATATATATATATATATATATATATATTGTGTACAATGATCTGTCTCAACTAACAACTTTCTGTACACAAAATATAAGTACGCTCTTACAATTTGTATTTTTCTTTTAATTGAGCACTCTGCTGGAATTCTTTTTCCAAAAAAACTAATCATATATATATATATATATATATATATATATATATATATATGTAAGTTATAAAATATATATGGCGATTAAGCTACACCGAATATTCCGGGTTTCATCCACTCTGACTCTTCAGGCTTATGCGCGAATTATGTGATTGCCTGTCGTTTTTATATACGCACCATCTAATGAGATTTTAGGTAGCCAATCAGCTTTCTTGTATCCATCGCGCCCTGCCTATCAGCCAATGAGCATGCACTAACCGGACAAAGACAATTAAAGAAAAGAGTTGCGGATTTAAAGTTCGCCTCTTCTAATAAATCAGCCTGTAGTAAGCACAAAAAAGACAATTTTTTATGGGATGTCAGCTGTAGAAACCATTCTTTGTACGGAGGATATGCTCGATTAATTTTTTTTTAATGCAGAAAAATCAAAGGCATCAAAAGATGAAAAAATATAAAACTAACAGGGAAATCGCTTATTTTCGGACAGAATAGGAACTTGCAGATGGAAATCGAACATCTTAGAGATGATTTCGAAAGTAATAACAACGGAAACCTATTCAAAACAGCCAACGGCCATTACTGTAAACCTAAAATAGCTTTCTTCATATTTAATGATAAGCAAGCGCACAAACGCAATCGATAAAAAAAATTTTCAACGTCATCTTAACATCTATGTTTTTTATCAACTTGATGAACAAAAATGATGGACTCAATAACAACTGGTGATATTAGCTCAGTGGTTAACCGAGCGGGGTGACAACCTGGATGTGTTAAGTTCGAATACAGTTCGTTCCACCGAAAAAAAATTAACAGGAACGTTAGCAACCTTCACGTTGTCCCTCCCGTTATATCATTCTAGAAAGAATTGCTAATAATAGGCTAAACGAAGGCCTACAAAAAATATTATTATCGTGAATGAGGCAAACACTTAAAAAAAAAAACAAGGTCGAATCTCTATGATTCTAGGTTAGCATTGCCTGAAGATAGCGGTTTCAATCCGTACCCAAAGCCAGCCAGATGCTTAGTTTGCCAAAAATTGGTGAGACGATAAAAAACTATGGAAGGCAGTAATTACTGAGAATGTTTAGTTAGGAGATTCGGAGTTCCTATCCCGTCGCGGTTACCACCTGACGAAGGCCAGAAGAATAGTTAGCCGAAACGTCGTGAAACAACGTCTAAAAGATGGGGATAATAGTTCGCAATAAATAGATAAATAAATAAATAATAATACACATCTCAATAAGCAATCCAATTAATTAAATAATACAAGTGTGAGTAAGATTAAAAAAGCTATCTTAAAGATCGTGCCAAGCTGGCCTAATGACGTGTCATACTTAACTTACTATCTCTAAGTTTTCGTTTCGTTTGGAAATTTTTTCGTTTTCGTTTCGTTTTGGAAATTTTTTTTTTAATTTACGAGAAGTGAATGGTTTAGAAAAAAAAAACATAATACTCGCACTATCTTAGTTTATCTATTAATTAAAATATAAGAGTAATCCGTATTTTACGACCGAGCAACGCTGGGCAGCCTTCTGGGTATATAATAACAAATAGTGTATTTCATCGTAGCTTACAGTTTAAGTAATCTCTTTTAGGCTTAAAAATCATTGGTATATGAAGTATTACTGACTTTTCAATTATATAAACCCAGTAAAATTCTGAATACTATAAATAAGGCTATATATATATACATATATATATATAAAGTGTTGGGCAATCAATCGTAATCGGGAATCAGAAAAATCGGAAGATTTGGGTGTATCGGAATCGCTATCAGAATCGGAAAAATTGATGCTTATTTTTCGATGCAAAAATAGTCTTTAAATTATCTTTACTTAATGAATTTTGTTTAAGTAAAATCTTCCATTGTTCGTAATAATAATGAAATAATAAATATTTATTGATTTTAAATTGCAAGTAATATTAAAATGTATGTTTTCGTTTTTTACGAAAATCAGGGAAAATAACTATCTTATAGTTAAATAATTAGAGATTTTTGATGAATCGAAATCTGAACCGCTGATTGTATCGGAATCGGGAATTTAGCGCGGAATCAATAATTGTATCTTGGAATCGGAAAAAAGTCAGTAAGTAAGTAACTAACTAGTTCTACCTACGTATTGAGCATTTTGAAGTAAATACTTAAAGTGTACGCATTAATTTATACTTTCGTATATTAATTTTTTGTGAGTAGTTATAAGTAGTTATATATATATGTATATATATATATATATATATATATATATATATATATATATTGTGTGTGTGTTTATGTGTGTGCTATTTCTTTTCCGATGGGCAGATCGTTTGGCAATTTCATCAAAAAATGTTCTTCACTGAAAATTATTATTTTTCTTTCATGTCCCATTTTTTTAAACTCTATTTTATATACTTTTTGTTTTGCAATTAATACGTACTGTAGACGCCCCTCCATGGCATTAATGGACTATCTCATGACGTCACTTCTTCTGGTGACGTCACTTCCGGTAACGAGTACCGGTGCCTGTCAGTTAGGTACGCGGCCAAGAAGGTCGTTTGCAAACGCCCAACAGTTGAGGAATGGTATTGCTCAACCCGTTTGCCTGTAATATATGTGAATACATGTTTGTTTTTAAAAGTCCTGTGTTCCTTTCGTTTCATTACGATTAAACAGCATAACAGTATGTCATCTCTTCAAACCACGAAAATATATTTTGTTAAAAAAAATTGCTGTTTATATAAATGTGTGAAATTGCATTTGAATTATAGATGCTAGAAATAAATCTTTCGAATAGATCACATCTTTGTATGATATTTTTTATTGTGATTTATTTTAATTTCATGACTTCAAAAATAGCAACCCTATAATCATATTATACTTTTTTAATAATTTCCTAATGTTTCTCGTAATTGAAGTTGATGTTTAATAGTAGATATCAACATATAAATGAAGAATCTATTAACACTGTAAAAAATCGCAACAGAAATAACGCGTTTAACATTTCTGTAAAATAATAAAAATTATCTAATATATAAAAGGCTTGTCTGTCTGTCGCCATGTTTTCAAACTCTATCTCTGATGAAACTAAAAGTCGCATAGTGGTTCTAGGAGTCTCAAATGATTGAATTTTTTACAGACAGTTTTTTAAGGGTCTTCAGTAGGTTAAAATAGGTTTAAAGGGGTCAAACTGGGGTAAAAAAATGAGAAAAATGATACACATTTTGTCCATTCATCTTAGTATATTTTAAATCAATCCATATGCGCGTCGGCTTAGTACAGTGGTAACGTCACCAGCTTTGAAGGCTATATCATTGCTTTCGGTTTCAATTCTAGCTGATGGCAAACTAATACTTTTATTTACTTTTGTAATCACAATTATATAAAAATATATACGGAATTTAGACAAATTAAGATATCACATAATATATCAAAGCTGCCCCCCCTGCTAAATCTCTCTATCTCTCTCTCTCTCTCTCTCTCTCTCTCTCTCTCTCTCTCTCTCTGTATATATATATATATGTATATATATGTATATATATATATGTATATATATATGTATATATATATGTATATATATATATATGTATATATATGTATATATATATGTATATATATATGTATATATATATATGTATATATATATATATACGTTTTATGAATTTTATTTTATTTTACTATTATTTTTTTTTCATTTATTATTTTTTATTTATATATACATATCAAAGCTGCCCCCTGGTAGAGCTATATATATATATATATATATATATATATATATATATATATATATATAATATATATATATATATATATAATATATATATATATATATATAATAGTATATATATATATATATATATATATACTATTTTATGTAGAGACTTGGAGTCTAAAGAGCCAACTTTATTTTAATGTGTCAATACTTTAAAATAGTATTGCTCATAATACTGTGAATATATAAAAATCTGAATAGATATATTTCTCGTAATGAATCTCAGTAAGGTATTTAAAAAATATATTTTTCAAATTCTCCCATTCTAATTTTATTCAAATTTTTTTCTCTGAATCTTCTATCTTGATTATCAACATAAAATTCACGACCTCTTTCTTCTGTTTTTAAATATTTTCAGGGCGTTCTACCTAACTTACTACAAAATGTTAGTTTAATTTTGGTGACTTAAATTCCATCTCCCCTTTTTGTGCTCATCAGGAGATATATACTGGAAAACAATTATTGTCAATGATTATTGTTAATTGTATAATAAAATGAATATCGTTTCTGAAAGGATCGTATACAAGTTAATTTTGTTTGTTCATTCCTATTTGAAACTGATTCATAATTTATAATTATTTATCTTTACTATCAATATTAACATATATATATATACAGGATACGCTGAACAAGCATCATCTGAAGGTTGAAATATGCTTCTTATCACTACACTATTTCCTTTATGCTTTTTTTGGTTCTTCCAGCTCTAAGGAATTATCATTGAGTCATAATCCTTCGAAAGAGTAGGAATGTTTCTTGTCAGTCTGGCATCAGTCAAAAGCAGGCGCGATCTCACACTGGCACCAACAGGGGTTTCACACTATCTCTTTTGCTTCATCAGAAATTCTTTGTCTTGCATTTTTCCTATCAAATCCCTAACGTGATATTTTCAGTCATTGCCCCGTGGATAAATTTATATCACCCTACATACAGCTCACACACACAATCTGACGCCTACACTATATATATATATATATATATATATATATATATATATATATATATATATACGTATGTATATCTATTATATATTATATCTTATATATGTGTGTATATATATATGCATATAATGTTTGTGTCGATGGTTTCCCAGATAAAAATCCAACAAAACTCGCGTGACTATGAAACAAGGTTCAATGCAGGGCAAAGCTGATATGCACTTTGTTGTTTATACAAACATTATTGGTTACAGATGCGCATACATGTTTCAGTTTTTATACCAATTCAAGGATAAGAATTCATCAAAGAAAAAACGAATTTATATTTACACGAGAAACAAAATTACATTAGTATTTATAAGAGATTATGGTGTGGTTTACGGTCTCGAAAAAAAGTGGGGTGGATACCTTTGGAATGTGAGCAGAATGGGTTTTTAGGGGGTGAAGAAACGGAGTAGTAATGATGAAGCAGGTTGTGGAGTACGACTTTTCGTAGTTATGCTGTCGCAGTGAGGAGGTGTAAGTATTTTTTTTAGCTTGGCGGTTGTTTATATGTAAATAGTAACATTTGTATACTGAACACGCTAAATATATATATATATATATATATATATATATATATATATATATATATATATATATATACGGATTGATCACATTGACACGTTTGTTCATGTAGGTTACCGAATTAATAAACGTTGAGACTGACTAGTACAAGATGCGTGACTATTCGGAAATTCTAGTCATTGCATGTGCTGTCCGCTTATCTTAGCATTGTTGTCAGTGGTTCCCGACCTCCACATGTCGCTGGTATTTAAAAATGTCGACTAAGGAGAGGAATGGTAAGAGATTGCACAACTCTTGCCAAAAAAATTGAACGCCCCATTAGAATAGGGCTTCATAAGCTGCAAAGACTAAAAGAAGACAGCATAAATATGTACATATATTAGCCGAACCTGTGATAATTTCACAGCATACCTTATGTAATATATTGATGATGGCATTATCTGGATGTTAAGCGTAAATTGAGACGCCCTTATAATATTGTAGCTCTTTTGTTAAAACTGCAGAAGTCGTTATCTAAGCTAGCAGGGACGCCCCGATGTAATCAGGTCGTAATGTACGCTTATATATAATATTTTCATTTATCAGATTTGCCATATATTATTACAGAGTCAATTTTCTATCGATTCTGATATATTATTTCAAAAGTAAAAATATATATCTGTATGAGTTGGCTGCATAAGTTTGAATCGAAACCGAAACCAAAACTTATGAAGAAATATACACATATATATATATATATATATATATATATATATATATATTTCTTCATAAGTTTTGAAATATGAAGAAATATATATATATATATATATATATATATATATATATATATATAAGTAGTGTGTTCGCATGCTTATAAAGAAATATATATATATATATATATATATATATATATATATATATATATGTATATTGAAAAGTGTGTTCGTTGTAATGTAGATATATAATAAGCTCGATAGGAATAGATATCCTAGAGCGATTTTAAACTGATAATATCATTTTATTAGAGTTTCCTTTGAAATTTGAATATACCAACAATTTCAACCATTCATAAACTACATTTAACATCCCAATAAATGCATTGACAATGATATTTATAAGCTTTAAAGCTGGACGATTAAAAGATATTTATATTTTTATTAGAAATATTAAAAGATATCCCCTCTTAACTTTACTTTCCCACCCGATTTCATTTTATTTTATTTTTATTTTATCTTACTTTGTTTATAACATCAAAATAAGTAACTGTTTTTCTTTGTATTTTAAATATTTTCCAGATATATCTCCCTTACTTAAAAAATGCTAGTTTTATTTTTGGTGTCTTTAAACCCCCACCAACTATTTTTGCCGATGAGGAGACTTTGTTTTATAAAATCAAATGATAAAATTATTGTCGAAGACTTATTGTCTGACTCAATAAAAATATCGTTTCCGAAACGATCGTACAATTTATTGATTTTGTTTGTTCTTAATTGTGAAACGGATTTTTAATTTTAATTATAAATAATCAATGATTTTACTGTATACAAAATAGCTTTGGGATATCTATGCCTATAGGGCTTATTATATATCTACATTACAACGAACACCGTTTTCTTTCGCTTATATTAATGCATTTACTAATACATTAAAATAAACTCTGCTCTTTACACAGTTGTTATAATATCCTTAATATATATATATATATATATATATATATATATATATATATATATATATATATATATACATATAAAGATATATATATGTGTATATATATATACATATATATATATATATATATATATATATATATATATATATATATGATTATTCAATTTAATCACATAAATTGATATACGAAGATATAATTTATAATTTTATGCGTAAATATTTCAGTATTTGCTTGAAAAAATTCTTAGGTAAAGATATGTAGTAAGTTATGAAAATATATATGGCAATTAAGCTACCAAGAAGATGTCTCGGTTGATTGCTTATGGGAAAGTTGTGGTTTTCGTGCGTTTATATATATAAGCATCTACTATTGAGCTTCTTTGTTAACCAATCAGCATCTAGTTGCAATTGCGCCCATCCCAATCAGCCAATGGGAAAGCACTTACTTGACAAAGGAACAGTTGACGTATATATATATATATATATATATATATATATATATATATATATATATATATATATAACTTGAGGTCCTTAAATTATAATCGAAACTGAAACCAAAACTTTTGAACGATGCTTAGAATGAATTACTTATAGAAAAAAATTGATGTATATTCAGCTATTATCGAAACCAAAACAAAAACTTATATAAAACTCCTATTAAAATTATGTATTAAAATAAATGGAGGGTCATAAAAAATTATACGACAGTCACTAGGAAGGAAAAAAATTGTGAGCCTGACAAAAAATAAAACACACTCTATCGTATTAATCTACATATATATACACACACATATATATATGCATATATATGCATATATATAAATATGCATATATATGCATATATATACATATATATATATATATGTATATATATATATATATATATATATGTGTGTATAACAGCCAAATTTCTTGGCGAGAATAAATTACAAAAGTTTTCCCAAATCTCCCTACTCTGTATATCAAATGTCGAGTCTGTAGACTGAAAGTTGACGGAGTTATTGTGTAGGGAAATGTACACAGAAAGACACACATACAGACAGAAAATTTCACTTTATATACACACACACCTATATGTATATATATATATATATATATATATATATATATATATAGATATATGTATATATATGTATGTATGTATATGAGAGCAAATAGTTAATAAAACATGTTAAACAACACTTTGAAAAAGAGTTAAAAACATATTTAATATGAAAAGGAAACACTAAATAAGATGACAGTTCTTAATCCGCGGAGTCATATATATATATATATATATATATATATATATATATATATATATATATATATATATATATATAATATAATATATATATATATATATAATATAATATAATATATATATATATATAATATATAATATAATATATATATATATATATATAATATAATATAAAATATATATATATATATATAATATAATATAAAATATATATATATATATATATATATATAATATAATATAAAATATATATATATATATATAATATAATATAATATATATATATATAATATAATATAAAATATATATATATATATATATAATATAATATAAAATATATATATATATATAATATAATATAAAATATATATATATATATAATATAATATAAAATATATATATATATAATATAATATAAAATATATATATATATATATAATATAATATAAAATATATATATATATAATATAATATAAAATATATATAATATATATATAATATATATAATATATATAATATATAATATATATAATATGTATATAATATATATAATATATATATAACATATATATATAATATATACATACTCCTATAATTTTTGTTATATATATGGTTATATATATGGTTATATATATATGGTTATATATATATATATATATATATATATTTATATATATATATGGTTATATATATATGGTTATATATATATGTTTATATATATGTGGTTATATATATATGGTTATATATATATGGTTATATATACATATGGTTATATACATATATATATGTGTGTGTGTGTGTGTGTGTGTGTGTATCATGTCATTTCATATGCTACTGGTACCAGTACTAGCTGCTTCATGGTCTGGTCACCGGCGACTAAACTGGTTCCCCCACCAGACCTTTTTTGTGAGGATGGCGGCTAGTCTCCCTGAAGGATTAAAAACAACACTTTTTAAAATGCGAATGAACTCTTTTTCTGGGTCAACGGCCAACTAGCACCGTGTATTTGTGTGTGTGTGAGTGTGTGTGTATTGGGGTGGAGAGGGCTCCCGTAAGCCGTGGTGAAGGCCCCCCTTCTAGGAGAAGCAAATCTCTGATTTAAAAAAAAACATAAAGCGGGAGACCAGTACCCGCATTAAGCTTGTCTGCAGTTTAATTTGTTGCTGGA
>NC_136504.1:111854639-111864639 GCF_053919585.1 Euprymna scolopes
TACACCCCAAAGTAAACTCCACACTAGAACAAAGCCCCACAGAACTTTCCCAGACATCCTAGTAACAATCAAAAACAACAACATAATCACAGACATCTACCACAAACCCACAGACACTCAACAATACCCTCACTTCAAAAGCTACCATCCTAAAAACCGTCTAAAATCAATACCCTACTCCCTAGCACGTAGAGTCTGCACCATAGTAACAGACAGAAACCTCTGTCCGACTAGACTGAATGAACTACAAATAACACTGCGAAAAAGAGGATATCCACTATCACTAATACAGAAAGGTATTGAACTGGCTGAAAAAATTCCAATAGACCAACTAAGAATCCCAAAAGAACACAACAAAGAACAAATTTTAGCATACGTCTCTAGACACAACACAAACAACCCAGAACTATTCACACAGATAACAAAAAACCTTATCCTCCTCAATCAGAACGACAAACTAAACAACATACTTAAAACAACAAAAATAATAAAAAGCAAACGCCAACCCAAAAACCTAAAACACATCCTAACTTCCTCAAAATTCGTTCCACACACTACAAAAGGGGTTACAAAATGCAACAAACCCCGATGTGTAGTATGTGACATAATAATAGAAGGTAACACATACACATTCAAAAACCCAACACAAACATTTAAAATAAAAAAGGATCTTAATTGCAGAAATGTAGTATATGCACTTAGATGCACAGCATGCAACAAATCCTACATAACCGCCACCAAAAATTTTAGCAATAGAGTGCCCTTACATAAGAGCAACATCAAAATTGCAGATAACAGACACCTCTATGTTTCAAAACTGGTACACACATGCAGTGGAAACAGCTGCAAAATAATGCCAATCTTCCAAACATACAATTATTTTTACTTACTTACACAGGAAAAAAACTTCATCACAAGATTCACTCCTGAACTAAACAGAGTCTAATATCAACACATAAAAACATGAACTGCAAGGCACACTCGCATGCACATCTATATAATTATACACACCCACACATAAATCAGAACCGACACATTAAAACACACACACGTGCGCGCATACAACCACACACAGACATAACACCCTTATCTCTAATACAGCACACTGAACAATACCAACCCTACTTAACCTCGAAACCAACAACACTAGGAAACACCTAGAACCATAGTATAATATCTGTTCCAACACCTCGCTCCTCACTCAGTCAGTGGAAGAGAAATCTCTAATGACTGAGACAAATATCATCCCTTTTATCATCCCCCTCCCATACCTATACCCCTCCAATTGCCCCCCTCTGGGGAACGAGATCTTTCCCACACTAGGAACCGATCCTGGGTCTGGCCATACCCACATGGGAGGCAAATAAATAAAAACATTAAAAAATCCCCTATACATATTTTTAAATACACCCCTCTATCTCAACAAACATAATATAAAGAATACTCGAACAATCTAAGACTAAAACGAAAACACACAATACTAAAATCCAAGAATCCAAAAAATAAATATCAAAATAGAATGAAAGCACCCCTACCCTTATTTCAGAAGAGCTGGTCCCCCCTCCTGACACATGCACATTAGTAACGATCTTGGATCACAGCAACCTTCCGAGGGAAGCAAATAATCTCATATAATACTATAAAACAGTATACACATTTTCAAATCAATAAAAGAAAACACACACACACATCCTACCCTAAAGGAAAAGAAAAAAGACAAGCAGAAAGAGAGAGTGAGAGAGAGAAACACAACACAGGAGTGACCACACCCCAATAAAAGAGTAATAAAAATTGAACATTCCAATGACTAGTAGACACTTACACGTCTCCACCTCTTGGAAATATTTCAAATGAACTACGAAAATGCTACTTTTACCTCTCCAACGCATTTTGAAAATAATTTCTGAAGAGGACGCTTCACAGAACGTCTGAAACGCGTTAATAACGATTTAAATGATTTAAAAACATTATTACAATGATCTAAACATAATTCTCAATGAAAAACCAAGACACGGAATAATAAAATAATCTTAAAAAATACACATTGTTAGTGACTACCCTCTTATATATATATATATATATATATATATATATATATATATATATATATATATATATATATATATATATATAATTATAGTCATCCACATACAGTAATGTTATGCTGTTTCACAGCTCATGGTGAGGCTAGACAGGCAACTGCCTCAAGCCAGAATCGAAACCCGACCGCCCAAATGACAGTCAAGGCTTCCCCTCATTATGTTATACGGCTGCTGTTGTGGGGTAATTAATTAACCACGTTCTGATATCGACCAAATGCCTCCGTTCGATTTGTTTACACAAAGAGCGTCGCTTTACAGGTTAATGACAGTTTGTATATCACTTCACAATATGCTCAACCAAAGATAGGGAGCAGTATAGTCATCCACATATAGTACTGTGTCGCTGTTTCACAGCATATCAATATATATTAAAATACATACAAATGCGGAAGGTCCCGTTCACTAGCGATAATGTATTCAATGATTGGTAGAATATAACGCCTCACTCTTTCAATCTTTCAAGCTTCCCATGAGTTCAGCAACGTTTATTAGACTATTATATGTATACATATATATATATATATATGCATGTATGTATATATATATATATATATATATTGTATATATACACGATGTACTAAAAATATGTATACACCCTCCTAAACTATCTTTGCGCAGCATTTTCATGCTGTTTTTTTTTTCATGCTATTTTCCAGTATCATTTTAGAATTTTTTTTTTTCTTCAAATGTTAGCCTGGCTGCCATCATTAAGGTCGAGAAGTTTAATCTGCTGGGGATAGATGCTAGTCTAGCGGCACCGATGAGTTGTTATACAACGAAACAGGACTGTATGTTGATGACTACAAATATATTTAAGCCCCACCCCTATTTGGGTCGAGCACAGTCGTAAAAAATCTCACCCGCTACTTAATTAGCTGAAAAATGCGAAGCTCGTTGTTTGTTTGTTTACAAACAGGCGATTTGAGCACTGTAAAAGGGGTGGCGAGTGTCTATTTAAATAGACATTCCTGCGAGTTATTTACGGCGTCGATTCCATGGTTGAGTGGGAGAACTGCCAACTGTCAACACGACAGTCCTAGGTTCAATCCTTGGCTTGGGAGAGATGCGAGTCTAGCGGCACTGATGAGTTGTGATGCAACGAAACAGGACTGTATGTAGATGACTACAAATATATATATATATATATATATATATATATATATATATATATATATATGAAGATGTATATATGTGTATGTGTATGTGTGTGTATAAATAATATATATATATATAATATAAAGCTGAACGTCTGTGTGTGTCTAGTCACCTATATGGTTGACGATTATAGAAAACTGATTACATATAATGATAGAAGATGTATCGAGACACAGAAATGGGTATGTTTGATCAGGCATAATGATGATTAAAATTGTGGGGTCTGCGTTCGCGCCTGCTCCACAATGTATGGAAATAACAAATTTAAAAATTTAAAAAAAAACGTTTACAAGTGTTTTTGATATAGATGTACATAATAATACTTTGATAAATATGTTTCAACTTCAATAGGAATGGTATAATAAAAATGTGGGGTGTGCATGGCGCCTGGCCTTCATAGAATGGAAATAGGCACACACTTTAATAAAGACTTTTCATATTTATCTGCGTAAGTATACTTTGATAATTATGTTTCAGTTTGAAGAAATATGGTATAATAAAATTATGGGGTGTCTGTTCGCGCCTAACATCCATAGAATGGAAATATGTCACAAAGTTTAACAAAGTTTTTTTAATATAGATCCACAGAATACTGTGATAAGTGTTTCAGTGTGAACAGGTATGGTATATTAAATTATGGGATTTATCTATTTTATTTTTACTTTCATCATATTTTGCTTTGGGTTTGATATCCCCAAAATCGAAGCCATCTCTTTACAACCCTTTCTTTTCATAACCTATCACACTTTCATAAATCAGAGTCCATTTTCCGTAGGCTGTTTTCGAACCCAGTCAACGAGGGGTACTTTTGCTAGTAAAATATAAAATTAAAAAAAAGTTAATAACATCGCTACGCATACCGTTCAAAGGTTTCCCCATGTGTGGGGTAACATACATAGTTACACACACACACACGCACACACACACACACACACACATACACATATATATATATATATATATATATATATATATATATATATATATATATATATATATATATATATATATGAAAGTTGTAATCTGCATTTGAAGCGTTGCATATTAACTGAAAATAATAAATTACGTATATAAATGAAAGAAAACAGGAAATATTTTGAACAAAAAAAAGGGTAATTTCACCGATTTCGATGGCTATATAAATATGGGCTTCATTGTTCATCATTCACTACCGGCAACATCTGGTCTCCCTGCTAGTATCTCTTTCTCCCTCTCTCTCTCTTTCTCTCTCTTTCTTTCTCTCTCTCTCTCTCTCTCTATATATATATATATATATATATATATTCGATGATGCCTCCGTTCAGTTTCGAAAAACCAAGGGTACTCCTTGCAATGGCAACTGCACGTGTAATTGTGTGGCAAGGGTTGCGCAATCTGCAACCACACCTCTCCTGAAACTGCACTGCTTGAGTCCAGCGGAAAGGATATGTCCAGGACGACTGGAAACAATGCCGAGATAAGCGCAGAGTAAATACAACACCTGAAAGTTCCAAATGGTCACCCATCTGGTACTGGCCAGGCTTAGCGTCGCTTAACTTCGGTTAACTGATAGGAACCGGTGTGTCAAACGTGATTATGCCCTAGTGCAGCTATGATGAGCTCAATAGGTGTAATTACTTAGAGCTATATATAGAAAGTGTGTGAAATGATCAATCAAGTTTTCATAGTAGGAAACATAACACATCATGTTTATATGTACAATCGTTTCGGAAACGATGCCTTTTTAATCATTTAACATTTACAAAATCAATCCATCGAGAAATAAGTAAAATATTTCGGGATATCGTCTCCTCATCAGCATAAATAGAAGGGATATGGGAGAAAACACCAAATTTTAACCAGCTTATTGGAGTAAATATTGTTTGTGCATCTTTGTAAGGAAGGTTTTCTATAATGATTTGTTTTTTTTTTTAACCGTAAGGAGGCCCCTCGATGAGCAAACCTTTGATAAGGATATTGTTTTTAATCTAAAAAAGATCGTTGGTAATTGCAACCATTTTTTTGTTAATCTTTGCTCAGAATAAGATATGTAAGGCACTCACGTAAGTGAGTTCAGTGATTATGAACCCGTAACGACTGAGCCTATGTTTTGAAATATCACAAAAATATGCTTTTTATTTCCAAGAGTGTTCTTAGCTTTGGTATCGAAATGTCTCCGATAAGTATCAAAAATCGAAAATGCAAAAAGTCTGATTAAATAAGGAACAGTTGGAATTTGACCAAATGCAGCCTTATCTTACAAGTGCATTGTGGATTTTTTCTCAACGCACAAGCAGAAGGTCTCAGTATAAAAATCAACAGCACCTTCTTTGATATGATATCCGAAATACATGTTTCTGTTTTGATCACAATTAGACTGTTATCTTTGACTTTTTGCATTTTAAACTTTCATTCAAACCATTATGTATGCCGTTATATAAAATGTTTTTATAAAGAAAACAATACTTCCTCTACAGAGCAAAGTAAACTTCAATTAGTGTGGACTAATTTAGTGCAGGGAGGCATGTAAACTTCCTCCAAGTAGATGGTGATGGGCCCCAGACAAGAGACGGCAACTTATCGATTTGATTAAAAAAATGGACGATTTCACAGATTTTTATGACAAAATACTTTGGAAGAGTTGCATTTTCATTGATTTTTATGAAATCCCGGGTAAGGTCGTGTCTTCTTGCAAGTTATATATATATATATATATATATATATATATATATATATATATATTATCAAACTTCCGGTATTGTCCGGTCGTAGGATACTCTTAAATATGATGTTTGATTAATAGAGATTTCATATTTATTATTATATTATATTAGACCGAATTTGAAAAAAAGTTAAAAAAAGAAGACTCCTGCGACACCAACTACAATCCAAACCAATATATTAAGCGTACGATATATTTTTCGTTTGACATTAATGCCTGACATATGAAGACATGTTTGCCGCGAGGCTAAAAATTAAAGCATGAACCAATAGCTATTACTTTGCGCATGCATATTCGTAATGTCGTCGTTCGACCTTCACCTGGAAAATTCCATTTCTTTAATTTTCACAGTTTTGTACCGATTATCCTCGGTTAAAATCCAAATATAAAAGTTTCCATACTCTATTTATGAAGTATTATGTCTGTGGACCAAAAACTGACAAAGGAGTTTGGTAGGCAATTTTTTTTTAAAACAAATATCAGTACGCATACAAATATATTAACAGAAAGAGGTTTTTGTTTTCTATAACCTTTTTACGCAGATACGACGGAAGTCGAATCCAGGTTGAATGAAATATAATTACACGTAATAGTTAACTAAAGATGATCATCCCATGAGACCCCCTCCCCGAAAATAAATACTAGGGAATTAATTAAAATGAATGTTTAAAAGAATATGCAAATTATCTAGATCTTTTGCAGATGAATGCAATTTCACGACCTATCTTTTTAAATAAATAATAAAAAAATCAATATGAATATCAATACACAAAAACCCCAAATTTAAAGGTGAATGTATATATATAGGCAGTATTTTTTCTCTTAGGCATATTTCATTAAATCACAGCCGCATTTTGCCCATTAATTTAATTTTTAACTATTACCAACTTTTGAATAACAGGCTTCACTTAGAGCCAGAAGTGGCTGATGTAATCACCATATTTATCATAAGTCCGAGTCATTTCCACTTCTTCTAGATTCATCGACAATAAGAAATTAAGCTAACTGGTTTTGAATAATTTATATACGTTTTTTTTTTTTTAAAGATTGGAAAATACTCGGACTTATGATAAATATATGATTACATTAGTCAGTTCCTACCAGAAATGAGGGCGGTTATTGGAAAGTAGGAAAAGTCTGAAAATAGAATTAATAGCCCCAAAAACATAAGGTCTATTTTATTTAATGAAATGTATATATATATATATATATATATATATATATATATATATATATATATATATAATTTCATTAAATAAAATATATATCATGAGGTGTGAAACAGCGAAACAGTAATGTATGTGGATTACTATATATATATATATATAGAGAGAGAGAGAGAGAGAGAGAGAAAGAGAGAGAGAGAGAGAGAGATGTTTATTTTTTTTTTTTTGTTAGGGTACTTTTTTTTTAATGAATTCAATTATTCAGAGGAAATTGCATTTTTACCTAAATGCGAATTTGGAATAATTTTCCCTTTGACCAATTTGGTACCTTCTTAAAGGGGGAGCAGCATATATATTATTTTCAAAATATAATTACCCACTGACACGTATAATGTGTATATAATGTGTATGTAATGTATGTAATGTGTATATAATCAAACATGTGTGCATTATAATAAACTGAACTTAAATAAAAAATGTTTCTTTCGGTTAAACAACGTTTTTTTCTCAAATTCGTTTTATTCAGTGGAACATTTATTGCAACAGATTAAACACTTGCATGAGTCAGACGCAAAGAAATCTTTTAGGTTTCCTTTCAATTCTTGTTTTAATTTCAACAATTATTTTTAGAACTATCCGAAATGACCTCGAAACAAACAGGTGTGACTAATTCCACGCGTTGGCTAATAAAGTAAAAACGGAGATTCACTTTGTTCAATCAGGGACATATTTCTGCTCTCACCGTAAACTTATGACTCCAACAAAATATGTTATTTGCAAAGGAAACGTGACTGGCTGCAAAAAGTGGCAATTCTATTTTAACCGGGAAATACTGGCATTAATCTTTATTTATTTATTTATTTTCAGGTGTCACTAATTATCAAGACCCGAAAGCTGATCGAGGATGTGGAGAATCATTTAAATACTACCGTGTTTGAATATCATAGTTAAGTGGCAGTTTAAGTCATTTAGAATTGCTTTTAAGCTTCACTGCTCACTCATTTTTTGACCAAATATTAAACAATTATTGCAGTTTATAGATCACCTTCTCAGCTATATTGTGAAAACAAATTTTCAATTTTTGCTCAGTAAAACAAAAATTATGATGAATTTACTGGTGGTCAAAAATCGCAAAAATAAAAGAAGGTGAGCGAGATTATTTGTGACTGGTTTCCATGGCAACCAGGTCGCTTCAGTGACTACTGTTGCTACCAATTCACCGCTGTCGCGCAAAGAGAATTAACAAGTTAAACAGGACTAGTTGTGAAAACTGGAAATGAAAAGGAAAATATATTCTAGTAAAAAATACAATAAACTTATAACTTAAAATACTGCAGCATTAAGATTTTTAAATTCAATTTATAACATTATATAATAAATTCTTAATGCTACAATATGTTAAGTTATAAGTTTTTTATATGTTTTACTAGAATATCTTTTCCTTTTCATTTCCAGTTTTTACAACTAGTCCTTTTCTTTTCCATGTTTAAGCTTAGCCATAGTACTTTTCATGCTCACATTTTTCTATTATAATTAAGTATAGGTAGCTAGATAAGCTTTATCAGTAATGATACAACTTAGGTAGAGCTAGATTCTTGAAGAGGAGAGTTCCGAAAGAATTTGTTTACATTATATTTGAAAACGACTATACTGTACTCAACTAGGGATCAGCCTCAATGTATTGTGTTCAACAGACGGACAGTTCTAAGAAAGAGTTATATCGAATAAGGAGAAAGAATAAACCCTAATAAAAGTTAGTATCTCCGATAGTGCTTGTTTAACCAGAGCTGAGAAAGTAATATAAGGAAACACTAAGTCGTGTGTACGACAGGAAAAGAAACTGGAAGCTTACAAAGATTGCCAGCATTCAGTTATTATAGGTGTAAAGAGTAATATTAAAATTATCTAACGAATATACCATCTTAATCAAGTGAAAGGGATACAAAACAAGTGCAGTTAAAAGGAATCATAAAAAATACGAAGGTTAGTGTGTATGAGATAGCACGTAACTATTTAGGATCCAATAATATTACAGAGTCTGAGCTTTATACAACGGCTAAGTCTCTCTATCGCTTAAAAATGGTGAAATGCAGAAACAAGCAAGAGCAAGATAGCCAGCAACAAGTTAAACTGAAACTCAGCTTAATGCGGGTACTGGTCTCCCGTTTTATGTTGTTGTTTTTTTAAGTCGGAGATTGCTTCTCCTAGAAAGCTTGTCTTCACCACGGCTTACGGGAGCCTTCTCCGTCCTAACACACACACACATTCATACACACAAACACACACGGTGCTAGTTGACTGTTGACCCCGAAAAAGGGTTCATTCGCCCTTTGGAAGGTCTTGTTTTTAATGCTTCAGGGAGACTAGCCGCCCTCCTTACAAAAAAGTCTGGTGGGGGAACCAGTTTAGTCATCAGTTACCCGATCATGAAGTAGGTAGTACTGGGTTACATGGTACCAGCAGCATATGACACGACCTGACAGGTAGTCAAATAAAGCGTATATATATATATATATATATATATATATATATATATATATATATGTGTATATGCATATGTATATATATGTATATATATATATGTACACTTGTGCCCGATATTATTCATACCCCCCCTTGAAAATTGAGTTTATTAGGTGTAACTTTGTAAGAATTTATTGTTTACGTCCATATTGATACATATTCTTAATAAACCTCTTCTGATCATTTTCGTCATTTTAAAATCTCGGGATACTTGTAATAAAAGAAATATACAGCTATTTATAAAATCTGCAATGTTCAAAAATAATCATACCCCCTTATTTTTTCAGTATTAAACGAGTTTCTGACTGTTTGTTTCCTGTTTGATTCTTATTTTGAATGCTTTTATACAACCT